>NC_088230.1:14006425-14109706 GCF_036934945.1 Oncorhynchus masou masou | reverse complement strand
CGCTCCTCCTTCAACAGAAGAACGTTGTTACACTCGATATGTATATACGGTATACCGCCCAAGCCTAATGTGTATCCTACCTACGTCCTTCATAAATAAGCCTGCTACACCCTCTTTGAATCAACTTTTATTTTCTAGGAGGAGAAAAGCATGCACACATTTAAAAACAATATGCTACTTATCGTTTTATCTCTAAAATGTCTTGCACAACTAACATAATTTGTTTTTATCACTTTACACATCCACCCATGTAAGCCTGATGACACGAGAGTGGAGAAGGAGAGTCATTTCAAACAAACTTATTTTCTTCCTTGTTCCCTCTCCTTGCTGCCTCCTCGTTGACCTTTGACCTTTTTCAAAAGGAGGCGATAGAGGACGGAAGAGAGAGGATGTAAGAGATGATCAAATCCAACTGAGAAAAAACAATAATACTGTACACTGTGAAAGTAACCAGGAAGTGACTACCCCCTCAGCCTTCTAGTTTTTAAACTTTTTTTTAATGGGTCTTCAATGCCAAATACTTAGAGCTATGGCCTTAAAGTGCAAAAAAATCATATATAACAAACATAATATGCACATACATTTATACTGACTCTACACACCCACTCACATGCAAGCTTCTGCTACTCTGATTATCTTATATCCTGTTGCCTAGTCTCCCCTACCCATATACAGTACATATCTACAGTTGAAGTCGGAAGTTTACATACACTTAGGTTGGAGTCATTAAAACTCATTTTTCAACCAGTCCACAAATTTCTTTTTAACAAACTATAGTTTTGGCAAGTCGGTCAGGACATCTACTTTGTGCATGACACAAGTCATTTTTCCAACAATTGTTTACAGCCAGATCATTTCACTTACAATTCACTGTATCACATTTCCAGTGGGTCAGAAGTGTACATACACTAAGTTGACTGTGCCTTTATGCCTATGTCATTGCTTTAGAAGCATCTGATAGCCTAATTGACATCTTTTGAGTCAATTGGAGGTGTACCTGTGGATGTATTTCAAGGCCTACCTTCAAACTCAGTGCCTCTTTGCTTGACATCATGGGAAAATCAAAAGAAATCAGCCAAGACCTCAGAAAACAAATTGTAGACCTCCACAAGTCTGGTTCATCCTTGGGAGCAATTTCCAAATGCCTGAAGGTACCACGTTCATCTGTACAAACAATAGTACGCAAGTATAAACATCATGGGACCACGCAGCCGTCATACCGCTCAGGAAGGAGACACATTCTGTCTCCTAGAGATGAACGTACTTTGGTGCGAAAAGTTCAAATCAATCCCAGAAGAACAGCAAAGGACCTTGTGAAGATGTTGGAGGAAACAGGTACAAAAGTATCTATAGCCACAGTAAAACAAGTCCAATATCAACATAACCTGAAAGGCTGCTCAGCAAGGAAGAAGCCACTGCTCAAAAACCGCCATAAAAAAGCCAGACTGCGGTTTGCAACTGCACATGGGGACAAAGATTGTACTTTTTGGAATAATGTCCTCTGATAAAACAAAAATAGAACTGTTTGGCCATAATGACCATTGTTATTTTTGGAGGTAAGGGGCAAGCTTGCATGCCGAAGAACAGCATACCAACCGTGAAGCAGGGGGTGGCAGCATCATGTTATGGGGGTGCTTTTCTGCAGGAGGGACTGGTGCACTTCACAAAATAGATGGCATCATGAGGCAGGGAAATTATGTGAAAATATTGAAGCAACGTCTCATGACATCAGTCAGGAAGTTAAAGCTTGGTCGCGAATGGGTGTTCAAAATGAACAATGACCCCAAGCATACTTCCAAAGTTGTGGTAAAATGGCTTAGGGACAACAAAGTCAAGGTATTGGAGTGACCATCACAAAGCCCTGACCTCAATCCCGTAGAAAATTTGTGGGCAGAACTGAAAATTTGTGTGCAAGCAAGGAGGCCTACAAACCTGACTCAGTTACACCAGCTCTGTCAGGAGGAATGGGCCAAAATTCACCCAATTTATTGTGGGAAGCTTGTGGAAGGCTACCCAAAATGTTTGACCCAAGTTAAACAATTTAAAGGCAATGCTACCAAATACTAATTGAGTGTATGTAAACTTCTGACCCACTGGAAATGTGATGAAAGAAATAAAAGCTGAAATAAATCATTCTCTCTATGATTATTCTGACATTATTCTGACATTCTTAAAATAAAGTGGTGATCCTAACTGACCTAAGACAGAACATTTTTACTAGGATTAATTGTCAGTAATTAAGAAAAACTGAGTGTATTTGGCTAAGGTGTATGTAAACTTCTGACTTCAACTGTACCTCCATAACTCAAGTATCCCTCCACATGTAAATATGGTATTAGACCTGACTTTTTAAATATTTCCTGTATATAGTATGTTTACTTACTGACTTACTTTATTGTGCATTTCATTTTTCTTATTCTTATTTCTTGTATGTTTTTTTCTAGTAATACATTGTTATTGATTATTGCATTGTTGGGTTTTGAGAAAGGAATTTCACTGCATTTGTGCATCTGACATTAAGTAAATTCATCTACAAACTTTCATAAAAAAATAGATATATGTATATATATCTCTTAAATTACTAAGTGTCATGAATTGTATTGTATAATTTTGAAGCCCGTTCAAAACAGCATGGGAAATGAGATGGAAGCGGAAGTGGCCATCACAGGGTTATCACATATTAACAACTTGTCTTCATTGGATTGGGCTGCAAGTCGGTGTTCAGAGCCATTTCAACCAAGTTTAGGGTCAATTAAATGTTTTATTTTAGTGAATGAAATATTATTACTCCATGTCAAACAAGTGAAGCAGTTTCACATAAGACACTTTTGCTGAATTCCAAACAGAACCTTAACCCCTCTCTACTTTGTTTCCACTTCTGTAGATACAGTATGAGAGGATAGGAGAAGTGAAAGCAATATGGCAACTAGGGTTACAAAGGGAGAGTATATTTATTTTATTGAATTTTCATGACATGCAAAATAATAAAGTAATAAATAAAAATAAATGAGTATGACAAACTTGTAAAACGTTATCCTAAATATAACCAAATCAAATCAAATCAAATTTATTGATATAGCCCTTCGTACATCAGCTGATATCTCAAAGTGCTGTACAGAAACCCAGCCTAAAACCCCAAACAGCAAGCAATGCAGGTGTAGAAGCACGGTGGCTAGGAAAAACACCCTAGAAAGGCCAAAACCTAGGAAGAAACCTGGAGAGGAACCAGGCTATGTGGGGTGGCCAGTCCTCTTCTGGCTGTGCCGGGTGGAGATTATAACAGAACATGGCCAAGATGTTCAAATGTTCATAAATGACCAGCATGGTCGAATAATAATAAGGCAGAACAGTTTAAACTGGAGCAGCAGCACGGTCAGGTGGACTGGGGACAGCAAGGAGTCATCATGTCAGGTAGTCCTGGGGCATGGTCCTAGGGCTCAGGTCCTCCGAGAGAGAGAAAGAAAGAGAGAATTAGAGAGAGCATATGTGGGGTGGCCAGTCCTCTTCTGGCTGTGCCGGGTGGAGATTGTAACAGAACATGGCCAAGATGTTCAAATGTTCATAAATGACCAGCATGGTCGACTAATAATAAGGCAGAACAGTTGAAACTGGAGCAGCAGCACAGCCAGGTGGACTGAGGACAGCAAGGAGTCATCATGTCAGGTAGTCCTGGGGCATGGTCCTAGGGCTCAGGTCCTCCGAGAGAGAGAAAGAAAGAGAGAATGAGAGAATTAGAGAACGCACACTTAGATTCACACAGGACACCGAATAGGACAGGAGAAGTACTCCAGATATAACAAACTGACCCTAGCCCCCCGACACATAAACTAATGCAGCATAAATACTGGAGGCTGAGACAGGAGGGGTCAGGAGACACTGTGGCCCCATCCGAGGACCCATCAACTTGTGAATACTTTTGATGTTTCATTTGAGGGTTTTGGCATTAAATACCAAGCTTGCAATGAATGTCATATATTATTATTAATTACAATAATATATTAAATAATAATACATACAATAATAATGTTTATAATACTATAAATAGCAATAATACATAATAATTAAATCATCATAATTCCATAGTCTACTTCATAATAATTAAATAATATTTTACACACTTTTATTTATTTTACTATGTCAATATGTCTTTGTTGTAAATGTTTTTGTGCCACACTGGTCGCAGTTGTGAAGAAAGTCAATAGAGTTGCAGAGGTAATTTCATATGATGCCATTTTTTATTAGATGCTTTTTTTCATTAATTTGGCTATTTTCTTTTGAACCATATGTTCTATCCACTAGTAACTCATGGACAATATGGCCACAGATAATAATAATAATAATAATAATAATAATAATAATAATAATAATAGTACATGGGACTTATATAGCACCTTTCAAGGACCCAAAGTCACTTTACAATTGTAGAAATGAAAACAAAAACAAAAAACATTAGTCAAAACAAAAAATCTGACTAAACTAACAGATATAAAGATTAAGAACAAAATTGCATTTTATCCAACTACTTTTTTTGTTTGTTATTCAGGTGTAAATTACCAAAGTTACATAGGTTTCCATATAGGCCTATTACCTGTTTATTAACCAAATTCTGGTAATTTCGATAAATTACCGATAGTTTTGCAACCCTAATGGCGACATCTGCTCAGCCAGAAGGCAAGATGAAGCTGTTACCAAAATGCTTAAACTTATCCAATCCTCTCAGATCTACAGGGTTACTTAGGATAAAGTGTCAATCAGCTACAAGTGGTGTTTCCACCATATTGCTTCCACCCATCCAGTCACTGCAGTGTAGAATTAGGATTTTGAATTAGCTTCCCTTTTAACTGTGACTCTGAAACACAATCTGTCAACGCTTTAACACTGTCTCGCATTACTTACCTTTTCATCTTTTTTTGACTTCATCTTTTCAATCTAGACTTTATTTGTTGCATTTAATATTCTGTGCTTGTGAAGTGTCCTTGGTGTGCATAAGTTGCTACATAAATGGAGAAAGGTTCTATTCAGGTCAGCGTACTTGAGTGATGATGTACTTTTAGGTCAAAGGACACCAGCGTTTTTCTGCCTCATTGCTCCGCGGCATTGCCGATGACCATTATTGTTCTGCCAGGTCAACTTGCTGTGTGGTATTATCTTTATAGGTCACTGTTTGGCATTAAAACATTGTCACTGGTCAACACTGCTGCTAAGCCCTACTCTATAGAAGACCTAAAAGGAGAGCTTATCCAACCATGCAGGCATACACCTGGACTCCATATAGCTGGTTTAACGCCACAATATTCAACCTTATATTTTGAGTTATAATAGGGTAAGACAGTTGTACTAAGCTCATAAGTCTTAGTACAACTTAAATTCAAGAACAAAAAAATCTATTGGTATATATGTATACCTGTGCAGCCATATTCAATGACCTGGCCAAGGCTTTCGACTCTGTCAATCACCACATCCTTATCGGCAGACTCAACAGCCTTGGTTTCTCAAATGATTGTTCCCCTTGTTCACCAACTACTTCTCCGAAAGAGTTCAGTGTGTCAAATCGGAGGGCCTGTTGTCCTGACCTCTGGCAGTGTCTATGGGGGTGCCACAGGGTTCAATTCTTGGGCCGACTCTCTTCTCTATATACATCAATGATGTTGCTCTTGCAGCTCTTGCAGCTCTTGCTGCTGTTGAGTCTCTGATCCACTTCTATGCAGACGACACCATTCTGTATACTTCTGGCAGATTATTTAGGGCCGATTTCAAGTTTTCATAACAATCGGAAATCTGTAATTTAGGATGCCGATTTTGCCGATTATTATTTTTATTTTTTTTCACCTTTATTTAATCTTTATTTAACTAGGCAAGTCAGTTAAGAACACATTCTTATTTACAATGATGGCCTAGGAACGATGGGTTAACTGCCTTGTTCAGTGGCAGAACGACAGATTTTTACCTTGTCAGCTCAGGGATTAAATCTTGCAACCTTACAGTTGACTAGTCCAACGCGCTAACCACCTGCCTCACGAAGAGCCCGCCTGTTACGCGAATGCAGTAAGAAGCCAAGGTAAGTTGCTAGCTAGCATTAAACGTAATCAATCATAATCACTAGTTATAACTACACATGGTTGATGATATTACTAGTTTATTTAGTGTGTCCTGTGTTGCATATAATCGATGCAGTACGCATTCGCGAAAAAGGACTGGCGTTGCTCCAACGTGTACCTAACCATAAACACCAATGCCTTTCTTAAAATCAATACACAGAAGTATATATTTTTAAACCTGCAATTAGCTAAAAGAAATCCAGGTTAGCAGGCAATATTAACCAGGTGAAATTGTGTCACTTCTCTTGCGTTCATTGCACGCAGAGTCAGGGTATATGCAACAAATTTGAGGTAATTATGACATAACATTGAAGGTTGTGCAATGTAACAGGAATATTTAGACTGATGGATGCCACCCAAGTAGTTGTTCCCCTTGCTCTGCATGGGTAACGTTGCTTCGAGGGTGGCTGTTGTTGTTGTGTTCCTGGTTCTAGCCCATGTGCAAGGAGAGGTACGGAAGCTATACTGTTACACTGGCAATACTAAAGTACAGTGCCTTGCGAAAGTATTCGGCCCCCTTGAACTTTGCGACCTTTTGCCAAATTTCAGGCTTCAAACATAAAGATATAAAACTGTATTTTTTTGTGAAGAATCAACAACAAGTGGGACACAATCATGAAGTGGAACGACATTTATTGGATATTTCAAACTTTTTTAACAAATCAAAAACGGAAAAATTGGGCGTGCAAAATTATTCAGCCCCTTTACTTTCAGTGCAGAAAACTCTCTCCAGAAGTTCAGTGAGGATCTCTGAAATGATCCAATATTGACCTAAATGACTAATGATGATAAATACAATCCACCTGTGTGTAATCAAGTCTCCGTATAAATGCACCTGCACTGTGATAGTCTCAGAGGTCTGTTAAAAGCGCAGAGAGCATCATGAAGAAAAAGGAACACACCAGGCAGGTCCGAGATACTGTTGTGAAGAAGTTTAAAGCCGGATTTGGATACAAAAAGATTTCCCAAGCTTTAAACATCCCAAGCAGCACTGTGCAAGCGATAATATTGAAATGGAAGGAGTATCAGACCACTGCAAATCTACCAAGACCTGGCCGTCCCTCTAAACCTTCAGCTCACACAAGGAGAAGACTGATCAGAGATGCAGCCAAGAGGCCCATGATCACTCTGGATGAACTGCAGAGATCTACAGCTGAGGTGGGAGACTCTGTCCATAGGACAACAATCAGTCGTATATTGCACAAATCTGGCCTTTATGGAAGAGTGGCAAGAAGAAAGCCATTTCTTAAAGATATTCAAAAAAGGTGTTATTTAAAGTTTGCCACAAGCAACCTGGGAGACACACCAAACATGTGGAAGAAGGTGCTCTGGTCAGATGAAACCAAAATTGAACTTTTTGGCAACAATGCAAAACGTTATGTTTGGCGTAAAAGCAACACAGCTCATCACCATGAACACACCATCCCCACTGTCAAACATGGTGGTGGCAGCATCATGGTTTGGGCCTGCTTTTATTCAGCAGGGACAGGGAAGATGGTTAAAATTGATGGGAAGATGGATGGAGCCAAATACAGGACCATTCTGGAAGAAAACCTGATGGAGTCTGCAAAAGACCCGAGACTGGAACGGAGATTTGTCTTCCAACAAGACAATGATCCAAAACATAAAGCAAAATCTACAATGGAATGGTTCAAAAATAAACATATCCAGGTGTTAGAATGGCCAAGTCAAAGTCCAGACCTGAATCCAATCGAGAATCTGTGGAAAGAACTGAAAACTGCTGTTCACAAATGCTCTCCATCCAACCTCACTGAGCTCGAGCTGTTTTGCAAAGAGCAATGGGAAAAAATTTCAGTCTCTCGATGTGCAAAACTGATAGAGACATACCCCAAGCGACTTACAGCTGTAATCGCAGCAAAAGGTGGCGCTACAAAGTATTAACTTAAGGGGGCTGAATAATTTTGCACGCCCAATTTTTCAGTTTTTGATTTGTTAAAAAAGTTTGAAATATCCAATAAATGTCGTTCCACTTCATGATTGTGTCCCACTTGTTGTTGATTCTTCACAAAAAAATACAATTTTATATCTTTATGTTTGAAGCCTGAAATGTGGCAAAAGGTCGCAAAGTTCAAGCGGGCCGAATACTTTCGCAAGGCACTGTACCTATAAGAACATCCAATAGTCAAAGGTATATGAAATACAAATGGTATTGAGAGAAATAGTCCTATAATTCCTATAATAACTACAACCTGAAACTTTTTACCTGGGAATATTGAAGACTCATGTTAAAAGGAACCACCAGCTTTCATATGTTCTCATATTCTGAGCAAGGAACTTAACCGTTAGCTTTCTTACATGGCACATATAGCACTTTTACTTTCTTCTCCAACACTTTGTTTTTGCATTATTTAAACCAAATTGAACATGTTTCATTATTTATTTGAGGCTAAATTTATTTTATTGATGTATTATATTAAGTGTTTTAAAATAAGTGTTCGTTCAGTATTGTTGTAATTGTCGTTATTACAAATACGGCGTTGAAAAATCATAATCAGTCGACCTCTACTCCAGACGAGCTTTAATGCCATACAACTCTCCTTCCGTGGCCTCCAACTGCTCTTAAATGCAAGTAAAACTAAATGCATGCTCTTCAACCTGTCGTTGCCTGCACCTGCCCGCCCGTCCAGCATCACTACTCTGGACGGTTCTGACTTAGAATATGTGGACAACTACAAATACCTAGGTGTCTGGTTAGACTCTCCTTCCAGACTCACATCAAACATCTCCAATCCAAAATTAAATCTATAATTGGCTTCCTATTTCGCAACATAGCATCCTTCACTCATGATACCAAACATACCCTCGTAAAACTGACCATCCTACCGATCCTCGACTTCGGAGATGTCATTTACAAAATAGCCTCCAACACTCTACTCAACAAATTGGATGCAATCTATCATAGTGCCATCCGTTTTGTCACCAACGCTCCATATACTACCCACCACTGCGACCTGTACGCTCTCGTTGGCTGGCCCCCGCTTCATATTCGTCGCCAAAACAACTGGCTCCAGGCTCCAGGTCAAGTCCCTGCTAGGTAAAGCCTCGCCTTATCTCAGCTCGCTGGTCACCATAGCAGCACCCACCCGTAGCACACGCTCCAGCAGGTATATCTCACTGGTCACCCCCAAAGCCAATTCCTCTTTTGGCCGCCTTTCCTTCCAGTTCTCTGCTGCCAATGACTGGAATGAACTACAAAAATCACTGAAACTAGAGACACTTATCTCCCTCACTAGCTTTAAGCACCAGCTGCCAGAGCAGCTCACAGATCACTGCACCTGTACATAGCCCATCTGTAAATAGCCCAACCAACTACCTCATCCCCTACTGTATTTATTTATTTATCTTGCTCCTTTGCACCCTAGTATTTCTACTTTACACATTCATCTACTGCATATCTACCATTCCAGTGTTTAATTGCTATATTGTAATTACTTCTCTTGAGACACAATTTCAGCAAAAAACGTTCCGATAATTTGAGATTGAGTGTATAAGATGCTCGTGGAATGCACTTCACCATTGCCGTTGGTGTTGGCCTTCCCTGACTCAACACATTGTCAGCAGTGTGTGTGAGTGGAAAGGTCACAGACGAGAAAGGAGGTAGGCTGAGATACAGGAGTAATGTGCTGAAATGTCAAAGTGACCTGACCGCAAATAACTATACACCCTGAAGGACAGTAGAACTGATGCAAGACACACGCACACACCCACACAGTAAGGAGTCAAACACATACTCATGAATATCATTGGACACAAATACAGGCTACTTTTCATCTGCATATGCCTGCAAATTAACATACACTTCGATTTTAGTCTCTTATGTCAAGGTAAGAAAACAAATCATGAATGTACATTCGTAATTTGGGTGAACTATCCCTTTAAATGTGGACAGACTACCAATGGCTTACAAAGAGCTAACCTTAGAACAGTGCACCCAGCTGGCAAAACTGGTCGCAGTGACATCATTCTGACGTCTTTTATGACATTAGAGGTGAGTTCAACAAGAGTTGTGTTTGTGGTGAACATGTTACTTAATAATTTCAGTTGAAGGATTTTAATGAAAATTCCTAAATGTTACAGTGAAGCACCAAATAGCTCCTTTCAGTAAGCATTACTGTGTTTTTTTAGTGGTAATATTCACTCTGCAAATTACTTTGCTATTCTTATTATGTAATAGAAACCCTACATGGCCACATTATTATTTGTAGTGGCAGATAAACCCGGAACAGACACTTACGTTTGCCGCACACTACCTTCCCAGACTGTTCGCTAACATTATGGGATGGGGCCAAGCCACCAGCAGAATACCCTTGAAATTGCTATAACTTACAGGAGACATAATACGGTTTGGCACATCCTGACAGTCATTGTAAAACATAGTGGTCCTTATCACAAAGTAGAAGTTACCCCACAGATCTAGGATCAGATTCCCTCCACCACAAACCTAACCATTAGGCGGAGGAGAAATCTGACCATGGATCAGTGGTTAGAGGAAAGTACCTAATTCTTGTCATGGGGCTGCTGCTGTAACTTGAATGTATCCAGAGGATACTGGTGAAGCCAGTGCCATCCTGGATGACTGAAGCTTATGGTCCTCTCTCTCCTTTCCTCTTATTTGATCCTGTGGGTTCAAATCAACGAGAAACAAACCTTTTAACCGAAAGGCCATCCAAGTTTTTGACGCAAGGGCAAAACGAAAGGAACCGCAGTGAGACATTTATATTCCCCTCAGTAAGACTTCAATGCAAAAGGACAGATTTGCTTGTTTGACGACGAGAACTCATGGAAGATGTCCACAAGTCCAGGTTCAGGATCAAAGCTCTATCCCTCTAATGTTTAAGGTTGTAAAATATTCTACCAATTAACTACCATTTGCATCACAGAGGAACAACAGAATCAATACGTCGTCCATCGCCAATTCATAAAACTGAAACCAAAACATCAAACCTTTGCTTCATTAACATTTAGATTAGGAACGGTCCAATTTCATTTGAATTATGGTGCTATTATGGTGCTATTATTCAAAGGTGTGACCCTTTTAGTTGAATTAGATTATTCATTGGGGTTTGTCGTTTGTTCTCTTATTCAGAATAATAACTTTCATTCAATAGTTCTCTTTGGTGACAAGTAGCCTTGTCTTGGCCAGAACAACCTATAAAGCAGGAGCCTACAGTATCTCCTGTTTCTGTAGCATGAGGTTTCTTGAAATACAAGTACATCCCCTGGACAGGACGCTAGTCTATCACAAGACATTTGGTGACACACACTAGCTAAATGCAGATGGACCAAACTTTTCTCCTAATGCTGCTTTGTAATGAGGGACTCAGGTACTCCGACTTTGTATACCAATGCTGATGATAAGCATTTCATACATCTGATAATACATCTAGATAGCACTTTTTAGGAAGTCATGAATGATTGGGAAAGCAGATACAGAGAAGACATGAAGGTAGGGATCACTGGGATCGAACTCTCTGCTGCTAATCTAGAGTTAGTCCGGAGTCTGCAGTGCTAACACTAGACTAGAAAGGGATAAGCTCCTCTTTTGTCACGCATGTACCTCTGTTTCATCCATCCGTAGCTGGAAAAAAAGTGAGGTATGGTTAGTCTAAGATCTCCTGTGTTCAAATAGTATTTCAAATCTTTCAAATACTTTGTGTGTTTGATTGGGCCTGCCTGAAGTACAAATGGGAAGACAAGAGAAGTGCCAAATTGCACCAGACAGGCAACCTCAATCAAGCACAGCTAAAGTATGAACCCAGATCTGGCTAGTATTGTATAATAGAATAGATACAAATACATTGAAATTGATGCAAGAATCTTCTAAAATTCCATATGTATGATGCCCCTGTATTCCTTTTGCCTTAATGGTTAGATTAGCAATCTCCCCTCCTTACTTAGCATTTCTTCTGAGCGATAGCACTGAGGGCAAAACTGCTTTTCTTCCTCATTCAGGCCGCCAACTTCCCCATTAACAATGATGGAGTGTGTTTTTGGAACAGATTGTGTTAATCATTCCAGAGTACCCCACTTCTCATTTGTTTGTGACAGGACAACAGGCCATAAGGCTCACACAGGGACAATGACAACCCACTGCCTCCACTTCATCACTTTGTCTTAATTTTGGTGTCTGCCGGGACCCGATCAATGAAACCCTGTATTGGGGAAGTAAATTACAGAACACACACACACATACGCACGCACGCACGCACGCACGCACACACACACACACACACACACACACACACACACACACACACACACACACACACACACACACACACACACACACACACACACACACACACACACACACACACACACACACACACCATTGCTCTCCAGGGTCCAAGGGAGTTTACCTTCCATGGCCTAATATGAGGATTTATCAACATTTTCTCCCCCTTTGGATGGAGAGAGTGTGCACAGGCAAGAGGGAGGGGTAGAGAATTGTTACTGAAACAGAGAGATATGTCATCGTTAGCTGATGTGTATCGCCCATCTCTCATCTCTCTTTCAAACACCATCATTGAGTTAAAATGGGGATCAAAAGTTATTTTTAACATTTCAGTCTTTTTACACATCTACATAAAATAATGACTTTAGTTATCCCAAAGCCTGCGTTGTCATGATGGAGATACAGTACTACTCTATGTTACCAGCAGCACAGCATTCTATAAGTCCCTGAAACTCAACTGTGGAGCTCGAAGCCAGTTCCACTGCTATTTTTCATTATTCCCCTCTGGATTTAGGCCTGTGACACCAGCTGGGTGCAATTCATTATCAGGTAGAACAGAAAACTAGCAATAGCTAGCAATGAATACCCCTGCTATATACTGTAGCATCATTACATTTAAATTATTTATGGCAATACATTAAATATTTAAAAAGGCCTTATTTTGAAGCCTAGTTTTACCCTAATACAGCGGCCTGAAACTCATGTTTTACAGAACACATGAGGCCTGCAAGTAGGGTTTCCAAATTCCCGTAACTCCCAAAACTCCCAGATTTTCAAGAAATACTAGTTGAAAGATTTCCTGCTTATTCCCTCCTATTTCCAGGAATCTTCCAACCAGGATTTCTGGAAAACTGGGAAATTTGGGAAAGTTACCTGAATTTTTCAAAACGACCTGCAAGTCACATTCTGCTGGTTTGCAAAGTGTAATTGCTATTGGAATCCAGCTAGAGTTTGGATATCCAACAACTGGAATTTGTATTCACCTGCAAACTGCATTTAGAATGACTGCCAGGGTTAGTAACATTGTGAGGAGACTACCTACTGGAGAGAAAAAGATTCAGTAACGTGTGCAATAAATCAAACTAACTAATCGGATTAGTTTCGATTTGTATTTATTTATCTTTGCAAAGCATAAGATTAATCAATCAATCAAAGTACATGCAAAAACACATATATTAAAAACAATTAGACATTTTAGGGTACCAGCCCGGTGTCAAAGACATTAGTTCCTTTTAGGGGGAAAACATTCATCATTGTAACTTATGGTGGGTATTCAGGGCATTGAGAGTACACAAAATATGTTTGTACCCAGGGAAACAGAAATGTAACTTCACTAAGTACCCATTTTTTTGAGAGTGAGTATGTGATTATTGTACCTTTATGTTCAAAATATTGGGTACCATTAAACCATGTGAAATCATTATGTGTACCTAATGAAGGTGCATCATATGTATTTTTGTCACGTTCTGACCATCGTTCGTGTGTGTTTTCCTTGTTTTAGTGTTGGTCAGGACGTGAGCTGGGTGGGAATTCTATGTTGTGTGTCTGGTTTGTCCATTTCTATGTTAGGCCTGATATGGTTCTCAATCAGAGGCAGGTGTTAGTCATTGTCTCTGATTGGGAACCATATTTAGGTAGCCTGTTTTGTGTTGGGTTTTGTGGGTGATTGTTCCTGTCTTTGTGTTTGAGGCACCAGATAGGACTGTTTTGGTTTTGCCACGTTTGTTGTTTTGTAGTGTTCATGTTTATCTGTTTTAATTAAACATGAATCAATATAACCACGCTGCGTTTTGGTCCTCCTCTACTTCACCACAGGAAAACCCTTACAATTTTGATATTTTTATACCCCAGGGAAGAATACTGTACCCTAACCGTACCCTTATTTCTAAGAGTGAAGCACCAGCCACTCCCTAGAAAGGCAATGGGTCTCCACTAACATTTGACAGCTAGGTTATTGGAAAACACTTTAACTGCTCTTTCTCAAATTCTATTTTAGTCCCTGTAATTGGTAAATTAGCAAATGAGACTCATAGAAAGAGCTGGACTCTTTTCTCAAGACTTCATTAACTTGCCATACTTAACTGCTAAGCAAATGAGGGGGAGAGTGAGAGTTGGCTTACCATAAAAATGGCTGTCCAAAACGCGAAAAAACAAGCGTTTTTTTCGTATTTTCCTCCATATTGCTAACAGAACGTATTCCTACAGATTCCTACACTAACCTACACATTTTTATTTTATTTTTTCCCCTGCTGATGATGAGGATGCGTGGCCTTCGTTATTTGTTCTCAGGTGGTTTGTCCCCAGGTTGTGCTGTGTGAGCTAAAAAAGACAGCATCTCACTGCAGCCCCAGCCCTATCTGATTCTTAAAGGCCCCGTGCAGTCCAAAAAAATGTGATTTTCTGGGTTTTCGAAATATCTCCACACTGTGTTGTTGACTAATACTGTGAAATTGTAAACAATTATGATAATGCCCTTTTAGTGTAAGAGCTGTTAGAAAAGACTGCCTGAAATTACAGCCTGTTTTGGTGGGATGCAGTAGTAAATTAGTTAATAGACTAATAAGAAAAGGAATTCCAAACTTCTCTGCCAATAACAGCTATTTTTCAGTTTTCCAAACCACTCCAAGACAGTCCTAATAAAATTCTTGCTTGAAAAATTGCACTTTGCTAAGAAGCTATTTTGGTTTCTTTTTTTACTAATTTCATTGAAAACAATCACAGCAAGGTACTTAATTGTTACCCGGAAATTATTTGATGTTGGAAAAAAATAAAGACTACATTGGACCATCGAACAACCAGGTGGAATAACCCTGGTGGCCAGTGCTTTCAGGTCCCCTTCAGTTATCTTGACAGTTTCAGCGACTGCCGGTCTGACTGCCAGTCTGTCTACCACACTGTATACAGAGGAGGATGCAAGGGTGGTGGGTGGTCTGGGTGTTCAACAGGGGAGTGAGGAGTGCAGACAGACTACCTCCAATGACATTGATTACATAAGATGCAGATTAATGAGCCTATGAGCAGATGCCACCTCAGCTTTGGGACCAGAGGACAGCCCAATGGATGGAGCAAAGAGCAAAGGCTGATGAGTACAGGAGGAGGGCTGTGCATGAGAGGCTGATGTCCTCTGGCATTATTAAAAACATAAGGTAAAAGTTCCTAA
Source organism: Oncorhynchus masou masou (assembly GCF_036934945.1). Classification (NCBI taxonomy): domain Eukaryota; kingdom Metazoa; phylum Chordata; class Actinopteri; order Salmoniformes; family Salmonidae; genus Oncorhynchus; species Oncorhynchus masou. The sequence continues at coordinate 14,094,192 of NC_088230.1, read as the reverse complement.
CAAACAGATCTAGGATCAGATTACCCGGCCCCAAATCCTGTGCTTCACCATTACAGGGATGGATCAGTGGTAACAGCTCAATTCTACCACCTTTTGATAAGACCTGAGTATCATGGGATAGGATGATGGAGATTGTGTATAGACACTGGGTGCATTCCAATTTTCTACCATTCTCCAGAAGGGTGCACTCATTCACTCCCCCTCAGGCATTTAAAAGCATCTGATCGATGCAAGCATGGCTGAAAGGAGTTTCCACCATATTCCACACAGCAACCCATTACTTTTAAATCCATGAGGGGGAGTGTAGAAGTATACACTTTGGGATAATGGGAACGTAGCCACTGATCTAAGGTCATTTTTGTATATCCCCCTAACGGTTAAGGAGGGAGGGTTGAAGAGTAATCTTCCCATTATAAAATATTGTTGTTCTTGTTCTAGTGATTTGGACAGCACTGGACTGTATCAGCCTGTTTCATATCCAATTAGAGATGTTGTTGTTGGACGTCTGGTTTATTGGTTTGGGGATATTTATGAAATTGAGTCACTGAAGCATGGCAAATAACAGAGATCAAATTCTGGGCCGGGTCTCTCTCGCAGGAAAATACGTTATCTAAAAAACTCAACTGGATGAATAATGGTTAATAAATACAGAGAGACCTGGTAAAGGGCATCCACATTTGCCTTGGCTTATCTTCCATCTCCTCTCTTCTTGATAAATGTCACTGGAATCATATTTGACAAACTCTCAAATTATATCTGTTGTCCATCTATCCATACAATAGGCAAAGAATGGAGGAGCACTCGGACAAAGCTTCAGCTTGCAAAAGGCCAGATCTGAAAGTCATCACCGATGTGCGGCAATGTCATGCAAATAGCAGCAGACAAGGGGAGAGGCATAACGAAATGAGGCCCAGATTCCATTCAATAGATATATAGCCTGGCCGGAATGTCTTCCTCCCTGGGCTACTCCGATCTAAATGAAATCTTACAAGCAGGTTTTATCAGGGCTAATGAAATCAGGCTCAGAAGTAATGGCGGCCTATGGTCTTATAACTGTTGCTGCAGCAGAGGGATGGAGGGATGGAGAGAGAGGCTGACAAGGCTGTCTTCTCACATTGTTTGTTTACCCAGCATCTGTCCTACTTATTGGATTTATACTTGCCACCACTGTGGACCAGGGTAAGGTATGTTATACAGGGACAAGTATGACCATTTTTATGTCTAAATTCTTAATTGCAATTGTCGGATGCAATTAGGCACTTGAGTAACTTTTAATAATGTATTCATAATCAAAAGACAAGCCATAGAGACCTTCAACAATAGCATTTTCCAAGTGTAATCCATTGCCCAAATTTAGATTTAGCCTGTTGTGGAGCAGACAATCCTATTTTTTTAGAGTACTTTTTGGGGTGAATCCTTTACAAAATAGGACATTGGACCCAGATCAAAAGTAGTGCACTTAATTGGGAATAATATGTCGTTTGAGACATGTCCATAATGCCTGTTCTGAATAATCTGATGACAACATCACTAGAACTGAGTTCACTATTATACATTGAAACACATCTGGGCTAAAATTAGTAAGGGATTTGGTATCTGGTGTCTAGTTTGTTTGAAAATGCCAACTTTTGAAATACTCAAGGTATAGTTTATATAGATGTTCAACTGAAAGGCATCTATTTTCTTTGATAGTCAAAAACAGGTTTCAGAAAAACAAATAATATTTTGAAAGTATTTTGAATACCTCTCAGAAAACCAAATAAGTTTTTTAAGTTTTTGAATATATGCAAGTTATTTGATGGCTGCCAAATATTTGATTAACTGCATCCAAAAACTACAACAGTTAGTTGAATTAGTCTAAATATATGATCATAAGCACATGGTTTGGAGGGCTCTTCGATATTAATCGTAATATATCCTGTAGCCTAGAATTAAATACATGACGGACATGGAATCACCTCAAAATTAGAGTAGACTAGCAACAGACAAACAGAGAATAAACAGGAATAAATACCCTGGGAATAATGGGGAAAACGGGTGACACCTGGAGGTGGGTGGAGACAATCACAAAGACAGGTGAAACAGATCAGGGCGTGGCAAACACATATACTAGGTATACAAAACATTAACATTTCCATTTCATAGACTGACCAGGTGAATCACTTTTTAAATCCACTTCAATCAGTGTAGATGAAGGGGAGGAGATTTAAGTGCCTTTGAACGGGGTGTGGTAGTAGGTGACGGGCGCACCGGTTTGTGTCAAGAACTGCAACACTACTGGGTTTTTCACTGTCAACAGTTTCCCATGTGAATCAAGAATGATCCATCCAACCATAGGACATCCAGCCAATTTAACACAACTGTGGGACTCATTGGAGTCAACATGAGCCAGCAGCCCTGTGGAACACTTTCGACACCTTGTAGAGTCCATGCCCTGACGAATATTGAGGATGTTCTAAGGGCAATAAAATGTTGATCCAAGAGTAATTACAGTTTTATTACACAGGCACAAGAGCTGTTGATCCCGCTTTAAGTGAGGTGCAGCTTATAAAGGCTTCACAAAGCCTTCATAAACAGTACATAAATGTGTCACACATCCTCTATAACTGTATGTCATGCTCTATAAAGGGTTCATAAATTAGGCATACCCGCATAACCCAATATGTCAAATATGATATCTGTGCTTTATAAAGGATGGCATAAGCACCGCTCAATAAAGGCTTAATAAATCATATTAAATTGAGGCTTCACAAAGCATGTATAACCTTGTCATGCATATTCGTAGAACATTGCAACGCAACGATAGTGGGATTGATTGCCAGGACCACCCATACATAAAAATGAATGCACGCGTGACTAAATCGATTTAAAATAAAGCATTTGCTAAATTGTATTCATTATATTACTCTAAAACATTTATAAGAATGCCCAACCTCTTTCCCTTTTCGGTGCATAGCCAATTTTGGAGTATTAACGTTGGAAGGCCTTTTACATTTATTTATTTTTTGTCTAATTACGCTTTTTTTTCTCCCAAATTCCCTTTTCTCAGTTTTGTTTTCCAGGTTACAGATTTCCCTTAATTTGTTTTACCCCCAGTATTATCACTCGCCTATAATAGAAAAACAACCAAATTTGATGTTCTGTGTTTACAGAAATGCATTAAGCACATCAGGGGATGCCTTTTGAGCTATGCGAAAAAGGGAGTGAAGTTGCCCTTTAATTTAATTGTTTGGTTAATGGTGTTTCTGTTTCGCTAGCGCAGTATGTGCACATGTGATGAGTTTGCAAATCAAATGCCAAACTTGTGGTGCCACTGGACAGAGAGAAATTAGTAAGTTAACCTTTATTTATTGCAATTGTAATTCATTTGTAGTAGGTACATGTTGAGTTAGATTACATAGCCACCTCAATCATTATTTCAAATAATTTTGGAGTCTTCACAGCAATCACAGGATATTGAAGATGGCGCCGACAGAGATAGTCGCCTCGCTTCAGGACCTTATAACTGCATAGTTTTCTTAGAATTCTTTATGTATTATTTCATACGTTGTTAGCCCAGAAAATCTTAAATGCTATTGCATACAGCTGGGAAGCACTATTGGATGTAAAAGCAATGTCAACTTACCGTCATTATGACCAGGAATACGTCTTTCCCGAAGTGGATCCTTTGTTCTGAACTCTACCCTAGACATGCGGTCTTATCTCCGAGGCCGACCCAAAACAGAGCGACGGCACAGGAGATGCAGACGGAGCGGCCTACTGGTAAGACTCAGAAGGCGAGCACACCATCCACCGCTTCCGAGCATATTACTCACCAATGCCCAATCTCTAGATCACAAGGTGGACGAAATTAGGGCACGACTTGCCTTCCAGAGAAATATCAGAGATTGTAACGTTCTCTGTTTCAAGGAAACATGGCTCAATCGGGTGATGTTGTCAGAGTCAGCACAGCCACCCGGTTTCTTCACGCATCTCGCTGACAGAAACAAACATCTCTCTGGTAAGAAGAAGGGCGGGGTGTATGCCTTATGATTACCGACTCATGGTGTAATCACAACAACATACAGGAACTCAAGTCCTTTTGTTCACCCGACCTAGAAGTCCTTACAATCAAATACAGACTGCATTATTTTCTAAGAGAATTCTCTTTGATTATAGTGACAGCTGTGTATACCCCCCCCCCCCCCAAAAAAAAAGCAGATCCCTCGTCAGCCCTGAAATAACTTCACTGGACTCTATGTTAACTGGAAACCATACATCCTGAGGAAACCATACATCCTGAGCCACACTTACTAAATTCTGTCAGCATATTGAATGCGCGACAAGAGCTGGTAGCTTTCTGGATCATTGCTACTCGAACTTCCACAATGCATACAAAGCCCTCCCCCGCCCTGCCTTCGGGCAAATCTCACCATCTCCATTTTTTTTGCTCCAAGCCTATAGACAGAAACTAAAACAGGAAACGCACGTGTTCAGCAAAATACCACGCTTTTCTGACCAATCAGATTCCCATGCTTCAAGATTGCTTCGATCACGTGGACTGGGATCTGTTCCGGATAGCTTCAGACAATAACATTGACGTATGCGCTGACTCGGTGAGCGAGTTTATTAGCAAGTGCATCGGAGATGTCGTTCCCTCTGTGACCATTAAAACCTTCCCTAACCAGAAACCGCTACCAAAGCCTGTTGGGCTCTCCTTCTCCATGGCCAACGTGAGTAAAACATTTAAACGTGTTAACCCTCGCAAGGCTGCCGGCCCAGACGGCATCCCTAGTCGTGTCCTCAGTGCATGCGCAGACCAGCTGGCTTGTGTGTTTACGGACATTTTCAACCAATTCCTATCCCAGTCTGTTGTCCCCACATGCTTCAAGATTGCCACCATTGTTCCTATTCCCAAGAAAGCTAAGGTAACTGAGCTAAATGACTATCGTCCCATTGCACTCACTTCTGTCATCATGAGGTGCTTTGAGAGACTAGTCAAGGACCATATCACCTCCACCCTACTTGATACCCTAGACCCACTCCAATTTGCTCACCGCCCCAATAGGTCCACTGACGATGTAGTCACCATCACAATGCACACTGCTCTATCCCATCTGGACAAGAGGAATACCCATGTAAGAATGCTGTTCATTGACTACAGCTCAGCATTTAACACCATAGTACCCTCCAAACTCGTCATAATGCTTGAGACCCCGGGTCTCGACCCCACCCTGTGCAACTGGGTCCTGGACTTTCTGACGGGCCACCCCCAGGTGGTGAAGGCAGGAAACATCTCCACCCCGCTGATCCTCAACACTGGGGCCCCACAAGGGTGCGTTCTCAGCCCTCTCCTGTACTCCCTGTTCACCCATGACTGCGTGGCCATGCACGCTTCAAACTCAATCATCAAGTTGGTAGGACCAAAGGTGTCTCACTTCAAACAAAGTATTACAGGACACAACAGGAAGTGTCAATAAATAGGTTATTAACGGTTTGCTGATTTATGTAGGTTCTCTCATGAACCACAAGTTATTGTAGGGTGTGTGAGGTATTTAAATGGGTTGATGGACCTGCAAAGATTGTGTTTGTGTTTATGTGTTTGTGTGTTTGTGTGTGTGTGTGTGTGTGTGTGTGTGCGTGTGCGTGTGCGTGTGTGTGCGTGTGCGTGTGTGCGTGTGTGCGTGTGTGTGTGTGTGTGTGTGTGTGTGTGTGTGTATGTGTGTGTGTGTGTGTGTGTGTGTGTGTGTGTGTGCGTGTGCATCAGAGCCTGAGACTGCCATACCAGGTATTCCTCTTCTGTTCCCATGCTGGAGACCAGGGATTGATTACTACCTGTTACAAGAATGCCCAGCACTTCATGGTATGACTTGTTATATTGTTGTGTCGAAGACCTGACTGGGTCCGCACCGCGCCGTAGAATCCGTTATTATGTTGAGTTTGTTTACTGAGGAGCATGTAACTTGGTTCCAGAAGAAAGACACGTTCAATTTCCTTATGTTTGGGGCTTTCATCAAGGTAAGTGTTTCTTGGCGTAATGTTGTCCCGAGGCTAATGTGCACACAGCACATATAAGCCTTTGAAATCAACCATTCAACATTGGCTTTAGTGGGAGTGAGCATAGAATTCTATGGTGTGACCTTACTGAGTAAAGGTATTTGTCATCAGGCAGTCCTTTGCTAGCAAAAACATTCCCCATGGTAGTCACTAGTTAACACAGACACAAAGTCATAATTATGATCATGCACTTCTCCAATTTCTCTTCTTCAAATTAGATTTTCAACCTAACCCTAACTAATGAAAGGCAAATTTAATGCGTTGGTCCACCAGATCTTCCACGCATTTGGGTGGAGGTGTCTGGGAACAAGAATAGGTGTAATGTGACTAACAGGACTTCACTTTGGAGCGTGTGCCATCCTTCAGCACAACATGTCACCCTTTATAAAGCACATGTTTATTTCATATTCGACAAAGTAGCCTATGTCACATTTAACATGAGTGATTATGTCACACAGTTATGTCACACTTATGAACACTTTATAAAGTATTACATACGGTTATAGATGCTTTGTAACACATGCATGTAGTGCTTATGAAGGCTTTATGAAGCCTTTATGAGCTCAGGTGTATCCTGTTTCCATTGATCTTCCTTGAGATGATTCTCAAAACTTGATTGAAGTCCACCTGTGGTAAATTCAATTGATTGGATAGGATTTGAAAAGGCACACACCTGTCTATATAAGGTCACACAGTTGACAGTGCATGTCAGAGCAAAAACCAAGTCATGAGGTCGAAGGAATTGTCAGTAGAGCGCCGAGACAGAATTGTGTCGAAGCGCAGATCTGGGGAAGAGTACCAAAACATTTTTGCGGCATTGAAGGTCCTCAAGAACACAGTGGCCTCCATCATTCCTAACTGGAAGAAATTTGGAATCACCAAGACTCTTCCTAGAGCTGGCCGCCCGGCCAAACTGCGCAATCGGACGGAAGGGCCTTGGTCAGGGAGGTGACCAAGAACCCAATGCTCACTCTGACAGAGCTCCAGAGTTCCTCTGTGGAGATGGGAGAATCTTCCAGAAGGACAACCATCTCTGCAGCACTACACCAATCAGGGCTTTATGGTAGATGCCATTATTGCTTTTGTGCTGAGTTTCACTATTTATCAAGGCCACTTGATAGGCTACTGATGTTTTCATAATTTGACCGCAAGTCGTGACTATGTCTCTTGGTAGTCGTGGTGTTTTTTTATTTTGTCATTGTAAAAATAAGCTGTTACCGTGTTCCAACACATACGCTTTTGGTTTCATAATTGTAAGAAAGGCACTACATAGATAAAATTGATTGACAACAACCTCTCTCTCAACGTCAGCAAGACAAAAGAGCTCATTGTGGACTACAGGAGGAAACAGAGGACCAAGCCCACCCCCATCCACATCGACGAGGCTGTAGTGGAGAGGGTCGAGAGCTTCAAGTTCGTCAGTGTCCACATCACTAAGGAATTATCATGGTCCACACCACCATATTCATGAAGAAGGCATGACAAAGCCTCATCCCCCAGAAGGCTGAAAAGATTTGGAATGGGCACTCAGATCCTCAAAAGGTTCTACAGCTGCACCATGCTTGGCATCCGACCATAGACTGCTGTTACTATTTATTATATATCCTGTTTCCTAGTAATTGTATCCCTATCTACCTCAACTACCTCTTACCCCTGCACATCAACTCATTACTGGTATCCCAAGTATTCAGCCAAGTTATCGTTACTCACTGTGTATCTATTCCTTGTGCTATTATTTTTCTATTATTTACATTTTTCTCTCTCTGCATTGTTGGGAAGGGCCCGTAAGTAAGCATTTCACTGTTAGTCTACACCTGTTGTTTATGAAGCATGTGACAAATGCAATTTTATTTGATTCATTTAATGACCTGGCTCATACCTTGCCCCACAGAGTGGCATAGTTCTGAAAGGATTGGATTGGTGAAAGTAATATGAGGGTAGCTCCACCTTGCTCTCTGATACGCTCAATGGAATTTTTGCCATGTTGCTTAACCTATTGAACCCTATCAGATCTATCAGAAAAATTGGTATTGGGTATCTAGGGTGTCAGTCATGAAGACTGTGGCCCACAGTTATTAACACACAAGGCCCTTTACTAGACACATTTGAATTGGGAGAGCTCTCCTCTCCTCTCTCCTCCTCTTTTCATTGAGGGAACAGTAGGACGTGTGCACCAGAAGTTGCCACAAAGATGTAGGATCAGGTAACTTTACCCTTAATTCCAACCCTGACATTTAATGGAATGGCAAAATATCTGACCTTGTGTTAGTGTTTAGGTCAACATCTACACAACTCACTTGTAAATAACCCAGCATTATACTGCCCTCTAGTGGGGCAATATAAGTACATTTCTTGTCCTGAGATGAATTTACACTGAATGAGCATTCTGTATGTATTTGCCTATGGTTGATATTATTTGAATCTCTGGTGCAGAATTTGATGTCTTTACAGATTACACAAATCACACAAATATGGTCTGAACAAGTAGTCAGACAACGCAGATGCTATACAGGACTGTTATGCTAGCACGGACTGGAATATATTCCGGGATTCATTGAGGAGTATGCCACCTCAGTCACCGGCTTCATCAATAAGTGCATCGACGATGTTGTCCCCAGAGTGACCGTACATGCATATCCCAACCAGAAGCCATGGATTACAGGCAACATCGGCACTGAGCTAAAGGCTAGAACTGCCACTTTCAAGGAGCGGGACACTAATCCAGATACTTTGAAGAAATCCCGCTATGCCCTCAGACAAACCATCAAACAGGCAAAGCGTCAATACAGGACTAAGATTAAAGCCTATTACAATGGCTGTGACACTCATCAGATGTGGCAGGGCTTGCAAACTATTATGGACAACAAATGGAAACCCAACCGCGAGCTGCCCAGTCACACAAGCCTACCAGTCGAGCTACAGTGGCAAGAAAAAGCATGTGTACCATTTGGAATTACCTGGATATCTGCATAAATTGGTCATAAAATTCTGATCTGATCTTCATCTAAGTCACAACAATAGACAAAAACAGTCTGCTTAAACTAATAATGCACAAACAAGTATACATTTTCATGTCTTTATTGAACACACTGTGTAAACATTCACAGTGTAGGGTGAAAAAAGTATGTAAACCCTTGGATTCAATAACTGGTTGACCCTCCTTTGGCAGCAAGAACCTCAACCAAATGTTTTCTGTAGTTGTGGATCAGACCTGCACAACGGTCAGCAGGAATTTTGGACCATTCATCTTTACAAAACTGTTTCAGTTTAACAATATTCTTAGGATGTCTTGTGTGAACCGCTCTTGAGGTCACGCCACAGCATTTTAAATTGGGTTGAGGTCAGGACTCTGACTGGGCCACTCCAGGAGACGTATTTTCTTCTGTTGAAGCCATTCTGTTGTTGATTTACTTCTGTGTTTTGGGTCGTTGTCCTGTTGCATCACTCAACTTCTGTTGAGATTCAATTGGCGGACAGATAGCCTTACATTCTCCTGCAAAATGTCCTGATAAATTAGGGAATTCATTTTTCCACCAATGATAGCAAGCTGTCCAGGCCCTGAGGCAGGAAAGCAGCCCCAAACTGTGATGCTCCCTCCACCATACTTTACAGTTGGGATGATGTTTTGATGTTGGTGTGCTGTGTCTTTTTTTCTTTTCTTTTTTTTCCTCTTTTTTTCTCACAGTGTTGTGTGTTCCTCCCAAACAACTCAACTTTAGTTTCATCTGTACACAGAATATTTTGCCAGAAGCGCTTTAGAACATCCAGGTGCTCTTTTGCGAACTTCAGACGTGCAGCAATGTTTTTTTTCGACAGCAGTGGCATCTCTCTAGTACAGTCGTGGCCAAAAGTTTTGAGAAGGACACAAATTTTAATATCCACAAAGTTTGCTGCTCCAGTGTCTAGATATTTTGTCAGATGTTACTATGGAATACTGAAGTGTAATTACATAAGTGTCAAAGGCTTTTATTGACAATTACATGAAGTTGATGCAAAGAGTCAATATTGGCAGTGTTGCCCCATCTTTTTCAAGACCTCTGAAATCCACTCTGGCATGCTGTCAATTAAATTCTGGGCCACATCCTGACTGATGGCAGCCCATTCTTGCATAATCAATGCTTGGAGTTTGTCAGATGGTTTTTGTTTGTCCACCCGCCTCTTGAGGATTGACCACAAGTTCTCAATGGGATTACGGTCTGGGGAGTTTCCTGGCCATGGACCCAAAATATTGATGTTTTGTTCCCCGAGCCAATTAGTTATCACTTTTGCCTTATTGCAAGGTGCTCCATCATGCTGGAAAAGGCATTGTTCATTACCAACCTGTTCCTGGACGGTTGGGAGAAGTTGCTCTCGGAGGATGTGTTGGTACCATTCTTTATTCATGGCTGTGTTCTTAGGCAAAATTGTGAGTGAGCCCACTCCCTTGGCTGAGAACCAACCCCACACATGAATGGTCTCAGGATGCTTTACTGTTGGCATGACACAGGACTGATGGTAGCGCTAACCTTGTCTTCTCCAGACAAGCTGTTTTCCGGATGCCCCAAACAATCGGAAGAAAACATCAGAGAAAATGACTTTACCCCAGTCCTCAGCAGTCCAATCCCTACACCTTTTGCAGAATATCAGTCTGTCCCTGATGTTTTTCCTGGAGAGAAGTGGTTCTTTGCTGCCCTTATTGACACCAAGCCATCCAAAGGTCTTCGCCTAACTATGCGTGCAGATGCACTCACACCAGCCTGCTGCCATTCCTGAGCAAGCTCTGTACTGGTGGTGCCCCAATCCCACAGCTGAATCAACTTTAGGAGACAGTCTTGGCGCTTGCTGGACTCTCTCTCGGCGCCCTGAAGCCTTCTTCACAACAATTTAACTGCTCTCCTTGAAGTTCTTGATGATCCGATGAATGGTTGATTTAGGTGCAATCTTACTGGCAGCAATATCCTTGCCTGTGAAGCCCTTTTTGTGCAAAGCAATGATGACTGCACATGTTTCCTTGCAGGTAACCATGGTTGACAGAAGAAGAACAATGATTCCAAGCACCAACCTCCTTTTGAAGCTTCCAATCTGTTATTTGAACTCAATCGGCATGACAGAGTGATCTCCAGCCTTGTCCTCATCAACACTCACACCTGTGTTTACGAGAGAATCACTGACATGATGTCAGCTGGTCCTTTTGTGGCAGGGCTAAAATGCAGTGGAAATGTTTTTTTGAGATTCAGTTCTTTTGCATGGCAAAGAGGGACTTTGCAATTAATTGCAATTCATCTGATCACTCTTCATAACATTCTGGAGTAAATGCAAATTGCCATCATACAAACTGAGGCAGCAGACTTTGTGAAAAGTAATATTTGTGTAATTCTCAAAACTTTTGGCCACGACTATACTCTAGTATTCTTTAACCTCCTTTAGCATTCTGCACTTTCCAGCTTCATGCAAATCAACAATTATTAATCTTAGGTGTTATTAGTTTAAGTTTACTGTGTTTATCTATTGTTGTAACTAAGACGAAGATCAGATCCAATTTTATGACTAATTTATGCAGAAGTCCAGGTCATTCTAAAGGGTTCAGATACTTTTTCTTACCACTGTAAATGGCTTTTATGCTCACTTCGAGGCAAGCAACACTGAAGCATGCACGAGAGCACTAGCTGTTTCTGGATGACTATGTGATCACGCTTTCCATAGCTGATGTGAAGCATGCCCTTTAAACAGGTCAACATTCCCAAAGCCGTGGGGCCAGACGGATTACCAGGACGTGTACTCAAAGCATGCGCGGACCAACTGGCAAGTGTCTTCACTGACCTTTTCAACCTCTCCTTGACCGAGTCTGTAATACCTACATGTTTCAAGCAGACCACCATAGTCCATGTGCCCAAGAAAGCAAAGTTAACCTGTTTAAATGATTACCACCCCGTAGCACTCACATCGGTAGCCATGAAGTGCTTTGAAGTGTTGGTCATGGCTCACATCAACACCATAATGCCAGAAACCCTAGACCCACTCCAATTTGCATACTGCCCCAACAGATGGGCAATCAGATGGGCAATCAGCAATATCAATCGCACTCCAACACTGCCCTTTCCCACCTGGACAAAAGGAACACCTATGTGAGAATGCTGTTCATTGACTACATTCAACACCATAGTGCCCACAAAGTTAATCGCTAAGCTAATGACCCTGGGACTAAACACCTCCCTCTGCAACTGGACCTGGGCTTCCAGACTGGCCGCCCCGGGTAGGCAACCATACATCTGCTACGCTGTTCCTCAACACTGAGGCCCCTCGGTTGAGGGTGCTTAGTCCCCTCCTATACTCCCTGTTCACCCACGACTGTGTGGCCAAGCACGACTCCAACACCATCATTAGGTTTGCTGACGACACAACAGTGGTAGGCCTGATCACCGACAACAACGATGAAACAGCCTATAGGGAGGAGGTCAGAGACCTGGCAGTGTGGTACCAGGTCAACAACCTCTCCCTCGATGTGAGTAAGACAAATGAGTTGATCACGGACTATAGGAAAAGGATGGCCGAACAGACCCCCATTAACATCGACGGGGCTGTAGTGGAGCGGGTCGAGAGTTTCAAGTTCCTTGGTGTCCACATCACCAACAAATGATCATGTTTCAAACACACCAAGACAGTTGTGAAGAGGGCACGACCACACCTTTTCCCCCTCAGGAGGCAAAAAAGTTTTGGTAGGGGTCCCCAGATCCTCAAAAAGAGCTATAGCTGCACCATTGAGAGCATCTTGACTGACTGCATCGTCGCTTGGTATGGCAACTGCTCTGCATCTGACCGTAATGCGCTACAGAGGGTAATGCGTATGGCCCAGTACATTAATGGGTATGAACCTCTATACAAGGCGGTGTCAGAGGGAGGTCCTAAATATTGTCAAAGGCTCCAGTCACCCAAGTCATAGACTGCTTTCCTTGCTACCGCACGGTAGGCGGTACCGGAGCGCCAAGTCTAGGTCCAAAAGGCTCCTTAACAGCTTCTGCCCCCAAGACATAAGACTACTGAACAATGAATCACATGGCCACCCGACTATTTACATTGACCCCCCCCTTGTTTTTACACTGCTGCTACAAATACAATTTTATTTTATTTGAACTACAACCACCGTTCAACCCACAGTCTTCTTTTCGAATATTTATAATGGATCCTTCCTTCCATCCATCCTTGAGGAAATGACTGGTCTGACAAGGTTTAATAGACAAAAGTAATACTTAATACATTGTTTAATATAGTAATAATAATATTAATAATAGCTGATTTTGCTTAACACCTCTCATACACATTGCAGCCCAAAGTGCTACACAAATGATAAAACATATAGGTTAAATAATGAAAATGTGACAAAAGAACAAAATATAAAACAATATGATAAAAACACTTTAATAATGTAAATATTATAGAAATGCATTATGTAAATATAAAAAGGAAATAATTATGAGAAAATCAACATATTTAACTTCCATTGTTCTACAAGAATTGCTGACTATCTTTCAGGCAAATTAAATCCAAACATGACTTTGTCTACCCAACAGCACAGTTTATCTAAAAATGCTAGTGGGAATCTATTGTTAGCTAGCTCTAAATTTAGCCTTCAGTACTGTATAAAACATCATAGAGCACTGTTCTTAAAATGCACTCTAAAAATAGGGATCTGAATGTTTGATAAACACAGGTACAAATCTGTATAAAAGGATCCTTCTACCGTAGGTTCAGATTATTTTTAATTAATCGCCTGATTCTATCATTCATTCTCTTTTCCACTCAATATAGTATAATATAAATTAATAGAATATAGCTTTATTTCAGAAGAAACTCCAGTTTTGGTAAGTGTGTTAAGATGTAAATAGATGTAGATGTAGAGAAAACATATAACAGCTAAATGCACACATAACAGACACAAGTACTATTCGAGGTCACATAAGTCACAAACATTTCATTTTAATTTAAAAGCCGTACTGATGTCGGTACAAAACTGTTAGTGGCTCTCTTGTTTTGAGAGTTAAAGACCATCTCTCCCGCTTTCCCATAATTCTTTCCAAAAGTAATTGCGTAGAACCACAATTGTAATTGGGTAATAATGCATGGCAACTTCTCCTGACTGACCTTAGCGCACGATGAACATTTTCTGCAAATCTTGTAGGTAGTAAAACTTTGTAGGTAGTAAAACACATCAGATGCAACTGAAAGGTGCTTAAAGTATAATAAGTCCATGCATCAAAATAGAGCTTCCAAATGTAAAAGTTAGGTGTAATAAATAGACCGTCAAGTATCAAGTCAAGTCTCAAGTCCTAAACTTTGGGTTTTGACTCCTAAACAAGTCATAATGCGCACTTCACCAAATGTAATACCATTTCATATTTTTAACAAGTAATATTACATTACATTTACGCAAATCATGAATGCTTTTAAAAATATCAATATATTTATTACTTTCCAAATAAACTTTATATTTCCATGGAAATACATGGGTAGCCATGAGAAAGACACCCCCCCACTCCACCCCAATAGTGATCAACTATCGAGGAACGCTATGGGGCGCAAGCGGGCGATGTAGGCTTGTACACAATCGCTAACCTTCACACACACACACACTCTCTCTCTTTGTGGTTACAGTAGGCTAACGTATGTCAATAGTTTTAGGAACAGCAGTAACATCAGGCAGGATTTAGGCTACCAACTGCCTCGCCAGTTGTAGCTCAATCTTGGGTGCAATGATTATGTTCCCGCACTGACTGACTGTGTGGAGGCCCATTGATTTGAAATTATGTTAGCCTACATGATACACCAGTAAAGTAATAAAATATAGCTGTCAGCTTTATTCGCCACAAAGTATTGTTCAAGTTGCAATCCGTTTTTTGTTGATACAGCGTCTTCTTTATATCCGAAAATAATAATTTTGGGTATCATCTTTCCAAGGGCTCCATCTGAATTCACCCGCTGATGTTCCTCTGCACTGCCACACACAACTGTTTCTCAGCTGGCACAATTTGATTGGCTGCTGTCCGATTCAAACTGTAATCCGTTAAATGAAGAGTTGATGCAGCTGCACACTTTTTTTAAGGGCATAATTTTTTCATATTTGGGCTTGAGGAGGGTATCAAGTCAAGTCGAGTCATAAGGCTCAAGTCCCAAGTCAAGTCACGAGTCATTAGTGTTAAAGTCCAAGTCGAGTTGCAAGTTGTCATATTTGTGACTCGAATCTGACTCGAGACCAAGTCATGTGACTCAAGTCCACACCTCTGATTATTTGTGTCACGGACCCCCCCGGTACTGCTGCTCATTCCGTTCACCAGCTCCGGAGGTCTACATCACTGGCCTTCTAGGTGTCACTGAACTGGATTCATTACAGCAACCCCCGACTGTCTCATTACGGACACCTGGTTCCCATTCCCCCTGATTAGTATGTTATATATGTGCCCTCTGTTCCCCATTGTCCTTGTCGGTTATTTTTACCATGTCCATTGGTCCTGTGAGTACCTGTGCTGTTGAATTGGTGTATTTGTGCACTTGTTTTATGGGACTCATCCTGTGTATTATTTAGAGGTTTACACTTCGCTCTTTTGTTTGGGTGGAGAAAATAAAACCCCATATTACGTATTCCTGCGCCTGTCTCCAATCATTAGACAACGTGACAGAATAACCAACCAAAAATAAATGGAGACAACAGGAAAGACGGAGCTATCGACCAGCTTCACGCTGGAAACCATCATGCACTTGGAGGAGAATGTGCAGTCCCTCCAATCTCCAGCACCGGCTCCGGCACCGGCCCCCACACCATGACCTGCCTCCGTCCCATCTGAGCCGGCCCGCGGAGGAGGTACAGATGGAGTTAGCATGCTGTGATGACAACCTGTCACTCTACCAGCTCATCAGTATGGCGATTCGTTTGGACAACCTCCTGGGGTCCCGAAGAAGACCTGAGCAGAATCTGGAGCCCATGGCTACACCTGCTCCATGGCCAAAGCCGATGGAGGTGGGCTCTGCACCTTTGCCCGAGGTAGAGCGTAGGAGAAGGAGGAATCTGGGCCTCTGCTCCTATTGTGGGGAAAGGGGTCATTTCTCCCCGACCTGCCCTCTATCCATTAATATCCACTAATCAGGGGATAGACGTGTCCTCTCGGGAGGGCTGCATCAGACAGCAGGTCAATGGCACAGTCCCAGGGGCGATGAGGAGGCATGCGTGTAGCCTGGGTCTTAGAGAAATCCCGGTTACGATCCTGGAATTCCTCCGGTAACTCCACTTGGCGTGGTCCGGACTTTCCACCTTAGTGGTGTTGACAGACACCCCCAGACACCTCCCCTGACACTCCTCCTATGCGGAGACCGAGGCCATGGAGACCTACGTACAGGAGAGCCTCCAGGTGACCGGGTCTGGCTCTCCACCCAGAACCTGCCCCTTCGCCTGCCCTGCCAGAAGCTAAGCTCACTGTTTGTGGGGCAGTTTAAAGTCCTGAGGGTTAATGATGTAACGTGGCGTTTGTAACTCCCTGCTGATTACCGCATTAACCCGACTTTTCATGTCTCTCCTCAGGCCAGTGGTGCCTGGTCCCCTCGCTGAGGCTGGGACCTAGTGACGCCCCATATCCTTGGTCCTGTGAGTACATGTGCTGTTGAATTGGTGTCCATGCTGCGTGTATTTGTGCACCTGTTTTACCGGTCTTATATTATTTAGAGGTTTACACCTTGCTCTTTTGTTTGGATGGAGAAAATAAAAAACCCTATTACAAATTCCTGCGCCTGTCTCCAGTCATTAGACAACATGACAATTAGAAATAGAATTGACTGAGTCACAAGTGACTTTATAAGCAACCAGTCAAAGATAGAAAGAGAAATGTTATAATCACCATCCTCATTCACATTACTGCCTTTTGAATAGGTCAAAGTTCAACAAAATGTTCTTGTCCCCCAACATAATATACAAATGAGACAACATTTCAAAATCCGTTTTGTGGCATTTACAAAATACTGAGGAACGTCATTAACAATTCATACCTTGATCCCCCTTGTGTTCTCTTTTATTAGGCCATGCAAATGAATAAATAATGAAATATATATTTTCCCCCATTGACTTATAAAATATAAAACAGACAGATTGTTATCAGAGTCTGCATGCTGGATCGATTGGAGCATTGAGAGATACCAAAGGTGCTTAAAGTTGAATAAATCCATGCATCAAAACAGAGAAGACTGCATGGGGGTAGGGCCTTGTTGTTTCTGGACAGGGCCCATGTCCCGCTTCCGGGGTAGAAGCCTAATAGCTCCGGGGTAAAGTTCCCCCTAGGTACATATCAATGATCAGGTTCCCCTCCCCCAATCCTAACCTTAACCATTAGTTGGGGAAAATGCAAAACTGGCCCAGAATCAGCGTCTAGGGGCAACTTCACCCAACTCCAAGAGCTATTAAGAATGATCGACAGCTCTTGTATTCTTATATTCCACCAGCAGGGAGAGTACTTGTACCGTGGGAACTTGTCAATCATCCCAAGTTGCACAGTAGTTTCATACAACCTTTTCCTATCTAAATATAATCATTTTGTGACCTGATATTGCATGAGCTACAATATACTATGGAACATCATTGAAACACTACACCTATACACCAGATCTGGCATAACTATAGTTTTAACTATGCTTTGTGGAAAGTACACATTTTTCCTGGGGAACAAATAGTTACTTTGGCAGTGCCTACAACTACTTGAATACAGATCCCAAAAAGTACTACTTTTTAAAACTATTTGAATACAGATCTTGGAAAGTGACTACTTTTCTGAAACTATTGGTTTGGCTACCTTCAACTAATGTCAGGGTTGTATTTTAATATGTGTATATATATATATATATATATATATATATACACATACATATATAGTGGGGCAAAAAAGTATTTAGTCAGCCACCAATTGTGCAAGTTCTCCCACTTAAAAAAGATGAGAGAGGTGTAACGACTTTCTTCTGTTGAAGGAGGAGCGGACCAAAATGCAACGTGATGGTTACTCATGTTTATTGAATGAAAGTAGACTAGACGTGAAATAACTGAACATGAACAAAAACAACAGACGGACACGTGAAAAAACTATACAGCCTGTCTGGTGAAACTAAACACAGAGACAGGAACAATCACCCACGAAAACACTCAAAGAATATGGCTGCCTAAATATGGTTCCCAATCAGAGACAAGATAATCACCTGACTCTGATTGAGAACTGCCCAGGCAGCCATAGACTATACTATACGCCCACAAAAACCCCAAGACAAAAACACACCACAATAACCCATGTCACACCCTGGCCAAATAAATGAAGATAAATATAATATATTTTGACCAGGGCGTGACAGAACCCCCCCTAAGGTGGACTCCCGGACGCACATCAAAACAATGGGAGGGTCCGGTTGAGCGTCTGTACAAGGTGGCGGCTCTGGCTGGCGCGGGCCCCACTCTATTAATGTCTGGAAGTCCCCCTTCCTCGCGTCCTAGGATTCCACTCGCCGCCGACCATGGCCTAGTAGTCCTCACCCGGAACCCCACTGGACTGAGGGTCAGCTCGGGACTGAGGGTCAGCTCGGGACTGAGGGTCGGCTCGGGACTGAGGGGCGGCTCGGGACTGAGGGGCGGCTCGGGACTGAGGGCCAGCTCGGGACTGAGGGGCAGCACGGGACAGAGGTGCAGCTCGGGACAGAGGGGCAGCTCGGGACAGGGGCAGCTCGGGACTGAGGGACAGCTCGGGACTGAGAGGAAGCCCGGCACTGAGAGGAAGCCCAGCACTGAGAGGAAGCCCAGCACTGAGAGGAAGCCCAGCACTGAGAGGAAGCTCAACCAGGTAGTTGGATCCGGCAGATCCTGGCTGGTTGACGGCTCTGGCAGATCCCGGCTGACTGGCAGATCTGGAAGAGTCTGGTTGACTGGCAGATCTGGAAGAGTCTGGTTGACTGGCAGATCTGGAAGAATCTGGTTGACTGGCAGATCTGGAAGAGTCTGGCTGACTGGCAGATCTGGAAGAGTCTGGCTGACTGGCAGATCTGGAAGAGTCTGGCTGACTGGCAGATCTGGAAGAGTCTGGCTGACTGACGGATCTGGCTGCTCCATGCTGACTGGCGGCTCTGGCTGCTCCATGTAGACTGACAGCTCTGGCGGCTTCTTGCAGACTGACAGCTCTGGCTGCTCCATGCAGACTGGCAGCTCCATGCAGACTGGCAGCTCCTTGCAGACTGACAGCTCCTTGCAGACTGACAGCTCCTTGCAGACTGGCAGCTCCTTGCAGACTGACAGCTCCATGCAGATTGGCAGCTCCGGCTGCTCCATGCAGACTGACAGCTCTGGCTGTTCCATGAAGACTGACAGCTCTGGCTGCTCCATGTAGACTGACAGCTCTGGCTGCTCCATGTAGACTGACAGCTCTGGCTGCTCCATGCAGACTGACAGCTCGGGCTGCGCTAAACAGGCAGGAGACTCCAGCAGCGCTGTAGAGGAGGAAGGCTCTGGCTGCACTAAACAGGCGGGAGACTCCAGCAGCACAGGAGAGGAGGAAGGCTCTGGCTGCGCTAAACAGGCGAGAGACTCCAGCAGCGCAGGAGAGGAGAAAGGCTCCGACAGCGCTGAACAGGCGGGAGGCTCCGGCAGCGCAGGAGAGGAGGAAGGCTCTGGCTGCGCTAAACAGGCGGGAGACTCCGACAGCGCTGGAGAGGCGAGGCGCACTGTAGGCCAGATGCGTGGTGCTGGCACTGGTGGTACCGGGCCGAGGACACGCACAGGAAGCCTGGTGCGGGGAGCTGCCACCGGAGGGCTGGTGTGTGGAGGTAGCTCAGGATGGGCTAGACCGTGAAGGCGTACTGGAGATCTTGAGAGCAGTGTTGGCACAGGACGTGCAAGGCTAGGGATGTGCACAGGAGGCCTGTTGCTTGAGGCTGGCACCAACTTCACCAGCCGACTAACACGCACATCAGGAAGAGTATGGAGCGCTGACCCAGGTGCCATCAGATCCCTGACACGTTCCGTCAGGCGAATTCCATGCAAAAAGCACCAACACAGCAACTCCCTCATTTCCCTCTCCTCCAATTTCCCTATTAACTCCTTCACAGTGTCTGCTTCGCTCACCTCCAACACCGGCTCTGGTTCTGGTCTCCTCATTGGCTCCTCACGATAAACAGGGAGAGTTGGCTCAGGTCTGACTCCTGACTCTGCCACACTCTCCCTGAGCCCCTCCCCCCAATAATTTTTTGGGGCTGACTCTCGGGCTTCCTAGCCAACCGTGTTCCTTCGTATCGCCAGCTCCTCTCTCCAGGTGCCTCTGCTCTCCTAAGTGCCTCCACCTGTTCCCGTGGGAGGCGATCTCTTTGCTGCACCTGCCTGTTACCACGCCGCTTGGTCCTGTGTGGTGGGTGATTCTGTAATGGCTTTCTTCTGTTGAAGGAGGAGCAGACCAAAATGCAGCGTGATGGTTACTCATGTTTATTGAATGAAAGTAGACTAGACGTGAAACAACTGAACATGAACAAAAACAACAGACGGAAACGTGAAAAAACTATACAGCCTGTCTGGTGAAACTAAACACAGAGACAGGAACAATCACCCACGAAAACACTCAAAGAATATGGCTGCCTAAATATGGTTCCCAATCAGAGACAACGATAATCACCTGACTCTGATTGAGAACTGCCTCAGGCAGCCATAGACTATACTATACGCCCCACAAAAACCCCAAGACAAAAACACACCACAATAACCCATGTCACACCCTGGCCAAATAAATGAAGATAAATATAATATATTTCGACCAGGGTGTGACAAGAGGCCTGTAATTTTCACCATAGGTACAAAAAAATCCAGAAAATCACATTGTAGGATTTTTAATGAATTTATTTGCAAATGATGGTGGAAAATAAGTATTTGGTCAATAACAAAGGTTTATCTCAATACTTTGTTATATACCCTTTGTTGGCAATGACAGAGGTTAAAAGTTTTCTGTAAGTCTTCACAAGGTTTTCACACACTGTTGCTGGTATTTTGGCCCATTCCTCCATGCAGATCTCCTCTAGAGCAGTGATGTTTTGGGGCTGTTGCTGGGCAACACAGACTTTTAACTCCCTCCAAAGATTTTCTATGGGGTTGAGATCTGGAGACTGGCTAGGCCACTCCAGGACCTTGAAATGCTTCTTACGAAGCCACTCCTTCGTTGCCCGGGCGGTGTGTTTGGGATCATTGTCATGCTGAAAGACCCAGCCACGTTTCATCTTCAATGCCCTTGCTGATTGTAGGAGGTTTTCACTCAAAATCTCATGATACATGGCCCCATTCATTCTTTCCTTTACACGGATCAGTAATCCTGGTCCCTTTTCAGAAAAACCGCCCCAAAGCATGATGTTTCCACTCACATGCTTCACAGTAGGTATGGTGTTCTTTGGATGCAACTCAGCATTCTTTGTCCTCCAAACACGACGAGTTGAGTTTTTACCAAACAGTTCTATTTTGGTTTCATCTGACCATATGACATTCTCCCAATCTTCTTCTGGATCATCCAAATGCTCTCTAGCAAACTTCAGACGGTCCTGGACATGTACTGGCTTAAGCAGGGGGATATGTCTGGCACTGCAGGATTTCAGTCCCTGGCAGCGTAGTGTGTTACTAATGTTAGGCTTTGTTACTTTGGTCCCAGCTCTCTGCAGGTCATTCACTAGGTTCCCACGTGTGGTTCTGGGATTTTTGCTCACCGTTCTTGTGATCATTTTGACCCCACAGGGTGAGATTTTGCGTGGAGCCCCAGATCGAGGGAGATTATCAGTGGTCTTGTATGTCTTCCATTTCCTAATAATTGCTCCCACAGTTGATTTCTTCAAACCAAGCTGCTTACCTATTGCATATTCAGTCTACCCAGCCTGGTGCAGGTCTACAATTTTATTTCTGGTGTCCTTTGACAGCTCTTTGGTCTTGGCCATAGTGGAGTTTGGAGTGTGACTGCTTGAGGTTGTGGACAGGTGTCTTTTATACTGATAACAAGTTCAAACAGGTGCCATTAATACAGGTAACGAGTGGAGGACAGAGGAGCCCCTTAAAGAAGAAGTTACACGTCTGTGAGCGCCAGAAATCTTTCTTGTTTGTAGGTGACCAAATACTTATTTTCCACCATAATTTGCAAATAAATTCATTAAAATTCCTATAATGTGATTTTCTGGATTTTTCCCCTCATTTTGTCTCTCATAGTTGAAGTGTACCTATGATTACAGGCCTCTCTCATTTTTTTAAGTTGAAGAACTTGCACAATTGGTTGCTGACTAAATACTTTTTTGCCCCACTGTATATATATATATATTTAACTAGGCAAGTCAGTATCTGGAAGTGCATGCTGAAGACATAAATAAAATGAATAGAGCACACACAATCGCCGATATTATTCCAATCTATCTGACAGGTATATTTGACTACACAGCACATTTCTATCTGAACATTTTGTAAATGTCCATTCTCCTGAATGTCCATTGCCCCAAGTGTACATAATCAAGTCAAATCAATTAATCAATTATATTTTGTATAAATAAGTTGAGGCTCAACGACTTTATGACTCTTTCAACATACCACTAATTTCGCAATTCATTTTATGCTTCCTGAAAATACTGCAGATGGAGGCGTCTGACGGTAAGTGTTCTTGTTTCAAACACACACTATAGCATCTTTAAAGGGATAGTTTACTCAGAATATAAACTACCATGATTTCTCAACCTACTGTACCTATATAGTTGATTCAACAATGCAGTGGGATATTTGGGATATTCTTTCCTTTCGACACTTAATAGCCATATTTTGTTACTGTTAGCATTAACAGTAACACTTAATATTAAACTGTTCGTTCACACTTCAAATGACATTAGGCTTATAATGGCTTCATAATGCCTTCATAAGCACTACATACATGTGTTACAAAGCATATATAACTATGTTATGCTTTATAAAGGGTTTATAAATGTGACATAACTGTGACACAATTACCAATGTCAGATGTTACATAACCCACTACGTCGAATATTGTATAAACATGTGCTCTATAAAGGGTGACATGTTGTGCTGAAGGATGGCACACCCTCTAAAGTGAAGTCATGTTAGTCACATTACACCTAATCTCGTTTCCAGATAATTCCGCTGAAATGCGCGGAAGGTCTGTTGGACCAACGCATTAAACTTGCCCTTTATTAGTTAGAGTTAGGTTTCAAATACAATTTTAATCAAATCAAAATCAAATCAAATGTATTTATATAGCCCTTCGTACATCAGCTAATATCTCAAAGTGCTGTACAGAAACCCAGCCTAAAACCCCTAACAGCAAGCAATGCAGGTGTAGAAGCACAGTGGTTAGGAAAAACTCCCTAGAAAGGCCAAAACCTAGGAAGAAACCTAGAGAGGAACCAGGCTATGTGGGGTGGCCAGTCCTCTTCTGGCTGTGCCGGGTAGAGATTATAACAGAACATGGACAAGATGTTCAAATGTTCATAAATGACCAGCATGGTCGAATAATAATAAGGCAGAACAGTTGAAACTGGAGCAGCAGCACGGCCAGGTGGACTGGGGACAGCAAGGAGTCATCATGTCAGGTAGTCCTGGGGCATGGTCCTAGGGCTCAGGTCCTCCGAGAGAGAGAAAGAAAGAGAATTAGAGAGAGCATATGTGGGGTGGCCAGTCCTCTTCCGGCTGTGCCGGGTGGAGATTATAACAGAACATGGCCAAGATGTTCAAATGTTCATAAATGACCAGCATGGTCGAAATAATAATAAGGCAGAACAGTTGAAACTGGAGCAGCAGCACGGCCAGGTGGACTGGGGACAGCAAGGAGTCATCATGTCAGGTAGTCCTGGGGCATGGTCCTAGGGCTCAGGAACTCCGAGAGAGAGAAAGAGAGAGAGAAGGAGAGAATTAGAGAACGCACACTTAGATTCACACAGGACACCGAATTGGACAGGAGAAGTACTCCAGATATAACAAACTGACCCCAGCCCCCCGACACATAAACTACTGCAGCATAAATACTGGAGGCTGAGACAGGAGGGGTCAGGAGACACTGTGGCCCCATCCGAGGACACCCCCGGACAGGGCCAAACAGGAAGGATATAACCCCACCCACTTTGCCAAAGCACAGCCACCACACCACTAGAGGGATATCTTCAACCACCAACTTACCATCCTGAGACAAAGCTGAGTATAGCCCACAAAGTTCTCCGCCATGGCACAACCCAAGGGGGGGCGCCAACCCAGACTGGATGACCACATCAGTGAATAATAAGAAGAGAAATTGTGGAAATGGGCGGGTTTAGACATAATTATTACTTTGTGGCTGTTTTAACTCGTTAACGACCAGGGGGTAATGTTTTTGCTAGCAAAGGACATAGCATGATGACAAATACCTTACTCAGTATGGTACTCCCTCCGGTTCCGGTTGGAGCGAGCGGTCGCATCTACACTTCGGTCCGCAGGTAGTATAACTTTTCATTACATTTCGTTATAGTACAACGGTTTGATTTGTCTAATCTTAGCAATTTCTTCTTAGCTAGCTACATAGCCGTCTTTGTATCAAAGATAATTGCATAATTATCGTATTTCGTCGTCTAACGTATCTGCCCAGCAGCTAGCTAAGCAGCTAGCTAACATCCACTGTCCACCAGCACTGTAGAAACTATTACACTCAACTGAACGACTCGATTAGCGTAGTGTCAGCTAGCTACACAGTTGTCTTCGCTGTCTTCGTATCCAAGATAATTGTGCAGTTTAGAGTGTGTAGACTTAGAGTGATTATCTTAATTTACCGAGGTTAGCTAGCCAGCTATTTGTCGTCCTTAACGTAGGAGATGCTGCTAGCTAGCTAGCCAACAGCTAGCCAACCTCTACCGAATTGAACTCCAACTACCCGGTTAACATTCCGCGTCGCTCCACAGGTAGTATCACATTTTCATTTCACTTCATTACAGTACAACGGTTTGATTTGTTTGATCGTAGCTAGCCAGCTACATAGCCGTCTTTGTATCTAAGACAATTGTGTAGTCTAGAGCGATTTTCTAGGTTAGCTGGCCAGCTATTGTCGTTCTTTTAACGTAGCTAGCCAGCTAGCCCCGAATAGCAGCACTGTAGTAACTATTACAGTACAACGGTTTGTTTTGTTTGATCGTAGCTAGCTAGCTACATAGCCGTCTTTGTATCTAAGACAATTGTGTAGCCTAGAGCGATTTTCTAGGTTAGCTGGCCAGCTATTGTCGTTCTTTTAACGTAGCTAGCCAGCTAGCCCCCGAATAGCAGCACTGTAGTAACTATTACAGTACAACGGTTTGTTTTGTTTGATCGTAGCTAGCTAGCTACATAGCCGTCTTTGTATCTAAGACAATTGTGTAGCCTAGAGCGATTTTCTAGGTTAGCTAGCCAGCTATTGTCGTTCTTTTAAGGTAACGTAACGCAATCAACCTGCTAGCTAGCCAGCTAGCCCCGAATAGCAGCACTGTAGAAACTATTACACTCGACGGAACGACTTGATTAGTGTAGTGTCAACATCGCAGCCACTACCAGCTAGCCTACTCCAGCAGTACTGTATCATTTCAATCATTTTAGTCAATAAGATTCTTGCTACGTAAGCTTAACTTTCTGAACATTCGAGACGTGTAGTCCACTTGTCATTCCAATCTCCTTTACATTAGCGTAGCCTCTTCTGTACCCTGTCAACTATGTGTCTATCTATCCCTGTTCTCTCCTCTCTGCACAGACCATACAAACGCTCCACACCGCGTGGCCGCGGCAACCCTAATCTGGTGGTCCCAGCGCGCACGACCCACGTGGAGTTCCTGGTCTCCGGTAGCCTCTGGAACTGCCGATCTGCGGCCAACAAGGCAGAGTTCATCTCAGCCTATGCCTCCCTCCAGTCCTCGACTTCCTGGCACTGACGGAAACATGGATCACCACAGTTAACACTGCTACTCCTACTGCTCTCTCTTCGTCCGCCCACGTGTTCTCGCACACCCCGAGAGCTTCTGGTCAGCGGGGTGGTGGCACCGGGATCCTCATCTCTCCCAAGTGGTCATTCTCTCTCTCTCCCCTTACCCATCTATCTATCGCCTCCTTTGAATTCCATGCTGTCACAGTTACCAGCCCTTTCAAGCTTAACATCCTTATCATTTATCGCCCTCCAGGTTCCCTCGGAGAGTTCATCAATGAGCTTGATGCCTTGATAAGCTCCTTTCCTGAGGACGGCTCACCTCTCACAGTCCTGGGCGACTTTAACCTCCCCACGTCTACCTTTGACTCATTCCTCTCTGCCTCCTTCTTTCCACTCCTCTCCTCTTTTGACCTCACCCTCTCACCTTCCCCCTACTCACAAGGCAGGCAATACGCTCGACCTCATCTTTACTAGATGCTGTTCTTCCACTAACCTCATTGCAACTCCCCTCCAAGTCTCCGACCACTACCTTGTATCCTTTTCCCTCTCGCTCTCATCCAACACTTCCCACACTGCCCCTACTCGGATGGTATCGCGCCGTCCCAACCTTCGCTCTCTCTCCCCGCTACTCTCTCCTCTTCCATCCTATCATCTCTTCCCTCTGCTCATACCTTCTCCAACCTTTCTCCTGATTCTGCCTCCTCAACCCTCCTCTCTTCCCTTTCTGCATCCTTTGACTCTCTATGTCCCCTATCCTCCAGGCCGGCTCGGTCCTCCCCTCCCGCTCCGTGGCTCGATGACTCATTGCGAGCTCACAGAACAGAGCTCCGGGCAGCCGAGCGGAAATGGAGGAAAACTCGCTCCCTGCGGACCTGGCATCCTTTCACTCCCTCCTCTCTACATTTTCCTCCTCTGTCTCTGCTGCTAAAGCCACTTTCTACCACTCTAAATTCCAAGCATCTGCCTCTAACCCTAGGAAGCTCTTTGCCACCTTCTCCTCCCTCCTGAATCCTCCTCCCCCTCCCCCCCTCCTCCTCTCTGCAGATGACTTCGTCAACCATTTTGAAAAGAAGGTCGACGACATCCGATCCTCGTTTGCTAAGTCAAACGACACCGCTGGTTCTGCTCACACTGCCCTACCCTGTGCTCTGACCTCTTTCTCCCCTCTCTCTCCAGATGAAATCTCGCTTCTTGTGACGGCCGGCCGCCCAACAACCTGCCCGCTTGACCCTATCCCCTCCTCTCTTCTCCAG
This sequence comes from Oncorhynchus masou masou, assembly GCF_036934945.1. Taxonomy (NCBI): domain Eukaryota; kingdom Metazoa; phylum Chordata; class Actinopteri; order Salmoniformes; family Salmonidae; genus Oncorhynchus; species Oncorhynchus masou. The sequence goes on along the minus strand of NC_088230.1, from coordinate 14,066,990 downwards.
ACCATTTCCGGAGACCTTCTCCTTACCTCACCTCGCTCATCAACACATCCCTGACCGCTGGCTACGTCCCTTCCGTCTTCAAAGAGCGAGAGTTGCACCCCTTCTGAAAAAACCTACACTCGATCCCTCCGATGTCAACAACTACAGACCAGTATCCCTTCTTTCTTTTCTCTCCAAAACTCTTGAACGTGCCGTCCTTGGCCAGCTCTCCCGCTATCTCTCTCAGAATGACCTTCTTGATCCAAATCAGTCAGGTTTCAAGACTAGTCATTCAACTGAGACTGCTCTTCTCTGTATCACGGAGGCGCTCCGCACTGCTAAAGCTAACTCTCTCTCCTCTGCTCTCATCCTTCTAGACCTATCGGCTGCCTTCGATACTGTGAACCATCAGATCCTCCTCTCCACCCTCTCCGAGTTGGGCATCTCCGGCGCGGCCCACGCTTGGATTGCGTCCTACCTGACAGGTCGCTCCTACCAGGTGGCGTGGCGAGAATCTGTCTCCTCGCCACGCGCTCTCACCACTGGTGTCCCCCAGGGCTCTGTTCTAGGCCCTCTCCTATTCTCGCTATACACCAAGTCACTTGGCTCTGTCATAACCTCACATGGTCTCTCCTATCATTGCTATGCAGACGACACACAATTAATCTTCTCCTTTCCCCCTTCTGATGACCAGGTGGCGACCGCATCTCTGCATGTCTGGCAGACATATCAGTGTGGATGACGGATCACCACCTCAAGCTGAACCTCGGCAAGACGGAGCTGCTCTTCCTCCCGGGGAAGGACTGCCCGTTCCATGATCTCGCCATCACGGTTGACAACTCCATTGTGTCCTCCTCCCAGAGCGCTAAGAACCTTGGCGTGATCCTGGACAACACCCTGTCGTTCTCAACCAACATCATGGCGGTGGCCCGTTCCTGTAGGTTCATGCTCTACAACATCCGCAGAGTACGACCCTGCCTCACACAGGAAGCGGCGCAGGTCCTAATCCAGGCACTTGTCATCTCCCGTCTGGATTACTGCAACTCGCTGTTGGCTGGGCTCCCTGCCTGTGCCATTAAACCCCTACAACTCATCCAGAACGCCGCAGCCCGTCTGGTGTTCAACCTTCCCAAGTTCTCTCACGTCACCCCGCTCCTCCGCTCTCTCCACTGGCTTCCAGTTGAAGCTCGCATCCGCTACAAGACCATGGTGCTTGCCTACGGAGCTGTGAGGGGAACGGCACCGCAGTACCTCCAGGCTCTGATCAGGCCCTACACCCAAGCAAGGGCACTGCGTTCATCCACCTCTGGCCTGCTCGCCTCCCTACCATTGAGGAAGTACAGTTCCCGCTCAGCCCAGTCAAAACTGTTCGCTGCTCTGGCCCCCCAATGGTGGAACAAACTCCCTCACGACGCCAGGACAGCGGAGTCAATCACCACCTTCCGGAGACACCTGAAACCCCACCTCTTCAAGGAATACCTAGGATAGGATAAGTAATCCTTCTCACCACCCCCCCCCCCCTTAATGATTTAGATGCACTTGTCAGGATTTGGCCAGGGTTGTTCCGGGTTTTGGTCAGTAGATGCCCCCATTGTGCTTTTTGTCCTTATGTTTTTCCCTTGATCCCCATTAATTATTTGCACCTGTGCCTCGTTTCCTCTAATTGTATTTAAACCCTTAGTTTCCCTCAGTTCTGTGCTCTGTGTTTGTATGTTAGCACCCTGCCCTAGTGTTCTGTGTACTCTTGTCGATTCCGGGTGACGGTCTTGTGGTATTCTGTTTTTTGTTTTTGTTTATTTTTGTGAGTTTCTTTTGAGGCCTTTTTGTGCTTTTCCTACCACCTTTTGGATTTGCCATTTTTTGTATTTAAGGATTTTTCTTTATTAAATACACCGTCTTAAGTACTGCTGTGTCTGCCTCATCTTCTGGGTTCTGCTGACTATTCGTGGCTCAGTTGGTTAAGTGACTGTTTCTCACTCCGGAGACCCAGGTTCGTAAACCGGGTCCTGACAGAAACACAGAGCCAGCAATGAACCCAGAGGCAGCCAGTTCCCAGGACCTTTTTGCCACGCTGTCCCACCACCAGGAGACTGTCCAACGCCACGAAGCCGCCCTGGTTCAGCAAGAGGCCTTAATGGCTAGACATTCTCATCTTCTGTCGGAGATGCTGACTTCCATTAAGCAAATATCTGATCGACTTACCCCGGCAACAGTTCCCGTCCCAGTACCTCAGGTTCACGTACCCATGGCAGTTAACCCCCTGGCTGAACCTCGTCTTCCACCTCCCCAACGGTTCTCAGGTGATCCAAGTGCTTGTAAAGGGTTTCTCACTCAATGTTCTCTCTCCTTTGAGCTGCAACCCTCGTCGTTTCCCACCGACCGGTCTAAGATCGCATATATCATCACCCTGCTGTCGGAAAAAGCCCTGGCCTGGGCTACTGCTGTGTGGGATGCCCATAGTTCCTGCTGTGCCAGCTACTCTGCCTTTGCTGAGGAATTCAAACGAGTGTTTCAAGGCCCAAGCAGTGGTTCTGACTCAGCCAAACAGCTCCTGACTCTCCATCAAGGTTGGCGCAGCGTGACGGACTATGCCATCCAGTTCCGCACGGTGGCAGCAGCGAGTGGCTGGAACAACGAGGCGCTCACGGTGTGCTTTCTGAAAGGCCTTTCCGACACTATCCAAGATGAACTGGCCACTCGGGAACCACCGGACAATCTCGAGTCCCTGATCAAGTTGGCCTCACGCATTGACCAGCGTCTGAGAGAGAACTCAACCGTAGACCTCTAGCCCCTATCAGTCCCAGCTCCGAGTCCCCACCTTTATCATCGCTGGCTCCACCGGAACCCATGCAGATTGGGCGCATCTCCCAGGCTGAGAGAGACCGCCCGGATGAGGGAGCGACGCTGTCTATATTGCGGCAAACCGGGCCATTTCCGTTCCACGTGTCCCGGGCTCCAGGGAAACGCTCTGTCCCGTACAGACCGGGGGAACTGTAACGGGAAACATAACCTCCTCCCATCCGTCCAACTCCCGTCTGCTCATTCCAGTCACCCTCTCCTGGGACAACCACAAGCTTCACCTTCAAGCCTTGGTAGACTCTGGAGCCGCAGGTAACTTCATGGATGGTGTCTGGGCGAAGGAGAATGGCGTTCCCTCTGAACCTCTAAGTGACCCCATGAGGGTTACTACATTGGATGGAAGCCCTTTGGGATCTGGACTTGTCACTCATGTCACTACCTCCTTGCGACTTTCAGTTTCACAACACCAGGAATTGATGAACTTTCATTTGATCTCCTGTTCCGAGTTCCCTCTCGTCCTTGGATACCCCTGGCTTCACAGCCATAACCCTCACATCGACTGGTCTGTGGGCACTATCAAGCAGTGGGGCCCTACGTGCCAAGCTACTTGTATTTTCCAGAATTCCCGAGTTCTACACCCGAGTCTTTAGAATCCATCGACCTGACCCGAGTTCCCAGTGTTACCATGACCTCAAACTGGTGTTTAGCAAACAGAGGGCCACCATGCTACCACCCCATAGACCTTACGATTGCCCCATCGACCTGTTTCCGGGCACTTGCCCCCCAGGGGTCGGATCTTTTCCCTATCTCCACCCGAACGAGCTGCTATGGATACCTACATCAAGGACGCTCTGGAAGCAGGCCTCATGCGTCCATCCACCTCCCGGCGGGAGCAGGGTTTTTCTTTGTGGCCAAGAAAGACGGTGGATTACGTCCTTGCATCGACTACCGGGGACTCAATGCCATAACCGTCCGTAACCGTTACCCGCTACCCCTTATGGCCACAGCCTTGAGCTGCTCCAGGAAGCAGTTGTTTTCACTAAGCTTGACCTGCGGAACGCATACCATCTTGTGCGGATCAGACCTGGTGACGAGTGGAAGACCGCTTTCAACACGCCTACTGGTCACTATGAATACTTGGTGATGCCCTTCGGCCTGACCAACGCCCCAGCGGTGTTCCAAGCGCTCATAAACGATGTGCTTAGGGATATGCTTAACATATTTGTGTTCGTTTACTTGGATGACATCCTCATCTTTTCGAGCTCCCTTCAAGAACACACTAAGCATGTCAGACAAGTACTCAAACGCCTCCTAGACAGCCATCTGTACGTTAAGCCGGAAAAATGTGAATTCCATTCATCCCGAGTACAATTCCTGGGATTTGTAGTGGAACCCGGTCGAGTCCAAATGGACCCTAGGAAGGTAGGGGCGGTAGCGGATTGGCCCACCCCCAAATCCGTTAAGGATGTTCAGCGTTTCCTGGGCTTCACAAACTTTTACCGCAAGTTCATCAAGAACTTCAGTTTGGTGGCAGCTCCTCTCTCAGCTTTAACCAAAGGTGGCAATGCAAGGTTTTTGTGGGGAAGAGAAGCTGAGACGGCCTTCCAAGGACTCAAGCAGCGCGTCCTCTCTGCTCCCATCCTGATACTACCGACTACGGATGAACCATTTGTGGTGGAGGTAGACGCATCAGAGGTTGGTGTTGGAGCTGTCCTGTCTCAGAGGGTGAAGACAAGAAGCTTCATCCGTGCGCTTTCTTCTCACACCGGCTTACCCCGACTGAGAGGAACTACGATGTGGGGATCGTGAACTCCTAGCGGTTAAGATGGCATTGAAGGAATGGAGACACTGGCTCGAGGGGGCTTCTCACCCGTTTCAAGTGCTTACGGACCACAAAAATCTGGAGTATATCCAGCAGGCGAAGCGATTGAACTCTAGACAAGCTAGATGGTCTCTTTTCTTCAATCGATTCCAGTTTATCCTCACCTATCGGCCCGGGTCGAAGAATCTCAAACCGGATGCCCTGTCCCGAGTCTACGCTCCTGCCATTCGAGATGACACGGACATGCCTGTCCTTCCTGCTGCTAAGATTGTGGCTCCGATCTCGTGGCAAGTTGAGGATACCGTGAGACGTGCTCAAGCTAGCGAACCGGACCCTAAAGGAGGCCCTGCCAATCGGTTGTTTGTCCCCAAGGCAGTGAGGACTCAGGTCCTTCTGTGGGGGCACTCCTCTCGCCTCACCTGTCATCCGGGCGTAGGTCGCACCTTGGAGTTCATCCAGCGTAAGTTCTGGTGGCCTACCATAAGAGAAGACGTTGCCACTTTCGTCAATGCCTGCCCCGTGTGCTGCCAGGGCAAATCTTCTCACCTCCGCCCTCAAGGACTCCTTCACCCTTTACCTGTTCCCCACAGACCCTGGTCCCATATCTCATTGGACTTTATTACTGGACTTCCTCCATCCCATGGCAATACTACTATCCTAGTCATAATCGACAGGTTTTCAAAGGCGGCCAGGTTCGTCCCTCTGACTAAGTTACCTTCTGCCAAGGAAACGGCTGAGTTGGTAATTAATCATGTGTTCCGAGTCTTCGGCATTCCTCAAGATGTGGTTTCTGACAGAGGTCCCCAGTTCGCCTCAAGGTTTTGGAAGGCCTTCTGCCAACTCATGGGGGCTTCTGCCAGTCTATCTTCAGGGTACCATCCGGAGTCCAACGGCCAAACAGAGGATGAATCAAGAGCTGGAAACCACCCTCCGATGTATGACTCGTGACAACCCGTCCACATGGTCATCCTTTATTGTTTGGGCCGAATACGCGCACAACACCTTGCGCTCCTCCTCCACTGGTATGTCCCCGCACGAGTGTCAGTTTGGCTATGCTCCTCCATTGTTCCCGGACCAGGAGGCAGAAGTCAGAGTGCCTTCAGCCTTGAAGTTCGTCAGACACTGTCGGCTTATGTGGAGGAAGACCCGTCTTAATCTTATGCGTTCCTCACAGAGGTATCAACAACAAGCCAACAGACGTCGCCGTCCCGGGCCTACCCTGCGCCCCGGCCAGAGAGTCTGGCTCTCCACAAGAGACTTACCTCTACGGGTGGAGTCTCGCAAGCTGTCCCAAAAATACATCGGTCCCTTCAAGGTTGCCAGGAGAGTTAACCCAGTTTCTTATCGCCTACACTTACCCAGATCCCTTAAGATTAATCCCACATTTCATGTTTCATTGTTAAAACCTGTTGTTTTTCTCCCCTTGTCCCGGCAGACAGACCTCCCCCTCCGCCTCGTGTCATTGGAGGCCAGCCGGCTTATACCGTCCACCGGATACTGGATTCCCGCCGGGTGCAGCGGTCCTGGCAGTATCTGGTGGACTGGGAAGGCTACGGTCCTGAGGAGCGCTCCTGGGTTCCTGCCAAAGACATCCTGGACCCTGACCTCATTCGTCAGTTCAGGGTCCTCCACCCTGAGAGAGCGGGTAGGAACGTCAGGAGCCGTTCCTAGGGGGGGGATTCTGTCAGGATTTGGCCAGGGTTGTTCCGGGTTTTGGTCAGTAGATGCCCCCATTGTGCTTTTTGTCCTTATGTTTTTCCCTTGATCCCCATTAATTATTTGCACCTGTGCCTCGTTTCCTCTAATTGTATTTAAACCCTTAGTTTCCCTCAGTTCTGTGCTCTGTGTTTGTATGTTAGCACCCTGCCCTAGTGTTCTGTGTACTCTTGTCGATTCCGGGTGACGCTCTTGTGGTATTCTGTTTTTTGTTTTTGTTTATTTTTGTGAGTTTCTTTTGAGGCCTTTTTGTGCTTTTCCTACCACCTTTTGGATTTGCCATTTTTTGTATTTAAGGATTTTTCTTTATTAAATACACCGTCTTAAGTACTGCTGTGTCTGCCTCATCTTCTGGGTTCTGCTGACTATTCGTGGCTCAGTTGGTTAAGTGACTGTTTCTCACTCCGGAGACCCAGGTTTGAAACCGGGTCCTGACAGCACTATTGTAAAGTGGCTGTTCCACTGGATGTCAGAAGGTGAATTCACCAATTTGTAAGTCGCTCTGGATAAGAGCGTCTGCTAAATGACTTAAATGTAAATGTAAATGTACTCCCATATAATTCTATGCTCACTCCCACTAAGGCCAACTTTGAATGGTTGATATCCCATGCTTATATGTGCTGTGTGCACAACAGCCTGGGGACAACATTACACCGAGAAACACCTGGTCTCGAGCATGGGAACAGAAGAGGAATACCTGGTATGGTAGTCTCAGGCTGGACTACTCCAAATCATCTTGGCTCTGAAACACACACACACACACACACACACACAAGCACACACTTTGTAGGTCTATCAACCCATTTAAATAACTTGCACACCCTACAGTAACATGTGGATCATGAGAGAACCTACATAAATCAGCAGAACATTAATAACTTATTTATTGGCACTTCCTGTAGTGTCCTGTAATATTTTGTTTTAAGTGAGAGACACCTTCAGACTGTGAATAGTGTAGCTTGTCCCTGAGCTGGCGAACCAATGGTTCTTGCCTCTTTGCCTGATGGAAGTACTGCATGTTGGTTCCAACCTTAAAAGTAACAACAACGATAGTTAGCAGGTGTGTTAGGAAATACTTTTGAATGGGGACATTATACTATAAATGGGGACATGGGAAACTCCATTCGATTCGCATTATTATATTCCTCTTTCATTTAAAAATCTCATGATATGACTATAAGACGTGGCTGTATCTAGGGGGATTTTTATTTAGCTGAGCCTGCTAACTAGCTACATTTCTTTAGCTACATTTCATGGCTACAATTGCTGTGAAGACAGAAATGATTTGAAATAAGGATTGAGGTAGCTATGTAATCTAACTCAACACTTTACTACAAATTAATTTAAAGGTTAACTTACTTGTTTTTCACTGTCCAGTGGCACCACAAGTGGGCATTTTATATGTGAACTCATTCCATGTGCGCTTACTGTGCTAACCAAACAACAGTGCAGGGAATGTGCAAAGGCAACATTATTTTTCCCAGAACTCAAAATGTGTCCCCTGATGTGGTTAAAGCATTGTTGTGAACACAGAACATTCAATTTTGTGGTTTTCTATTTTAAAAATTGTTGGGAAAAAAATGGGAAAATCTGAAACTTGGGAAAAAAATACTGAGAAAACAAAATTTGGGGGTAAAAACAGAATATCATTTTTTATATATATATATATAAATATATATAAAAAGGCCTTCCAATGTTTTTTGCTGTGAGAGTGTGTGTTATCCTGCAGCATAGCATTTTGCTGAATGTTGATGTCAGGTCCAATATTGGCTATGCACCCAAGGGGGAAAGCGGTTGGGCCTTCCTAGAAATGTTTAAGTGTAATATAATATATACAATTTAGCATACGCTTTTATCCAAAGCGTCTTACGTGCATACATATTTACATATGGGTGGTCCCGGCAACCCACTATCCTAGAGTTGCAATGCTCCACCAAGATGCATGACAAGGTTAGACATGCTTTGTGAAGCCTCAATTTAATATCATTCATAAAGCCTTTATTAAGCTGTGCTTTTGCCACCCTTTATAGTAGGTTATGTCACATCTTACATTGGTGGTTATGTCACACAGTTACGCCACATTAATGAACCCTTTAAAGAGCATGACATACGGTTATAGATCATTTGTGACAGATGTATGTGGTGTTTATGAAGAATATATGAAGCCTTTATAAGCTGCACATAATTTCAAGTAGTACCCACTTGGGTCATGAAGCCGGTAACTGATGTGGTAAACTCCTCAATGTTATTGAATGAATCCCGGAACATTTTCCAGTCTTTGCTAGCGAAACAGTACTGTAGTTTAGCATCGAAAACACTTCCATATGGGTACTTCCTGTTTGAGTTTTTGCTTGTAAGTAGGAATCAGGAGGATAGAGTTATTGTCAGATAAGTCCCATAACTCCCATAGAGGGACAGAAAACTGGCAGCATTGAAGAGCTCAAGGTCTGGATCTGAGAAGGGGGAGGACTAGGGGAATGGGCGACAGGGGGTTTAGAGTTAGCAAAGGACTACAACAGGTGTCTAACCTTGTTTCATTTCAGATAATACCATGGGCCATATACTGTAGAAGCCCTTTGGATGTGTACTGTGTCACTGTTGCCAGAATATCTCATCTGTATCTATCTATCTATGAGCCGCACAGAGGTCACTAGAGTGCATAGGAATCTATCCGGTTTAATCAACAGATCTCTGAGATTTTTTGGTGCAGATTGAATCTGTTGTCCCAATGTTATTTAGTCTGTGCTGGATTCTGTGGCGACAAAAGATGCACAAGAATAAACAGTAAAGACCCTGCGTTGCGTTCGCCAGCGCACGTTTGATTCTGTTTGTATTTTGCTCCACTGGTTTTACCCCTGCTGCATTTAGTGTGGCTGCATTTAGCCAACAATAGGCCAGGTTGTCACTCATCACCTTCACGAGGTATCAACCAGACATGGGTTCAAATGCTATTTGAAATGTTAATCACTTTGAGCCTTGGCTCCAGCCTGCCTGGAGTACAAATGGATGGTGTTTGCAGTTTTGGGACTATTTTATTGTTAAGCCAGGCAAACTAAATCAAGCATAGATCAAAAAATGAATAATTTGAAATAGTAATTAAATGCAATTCTGGTATCAACACTGCAGCTGGTACAACTTGTGGCATTGTATCGTTTGTACTGAGGACATATTCTTCTGTTACAACGTGCTCAGCTTTGAGTATAGTGTCCTGATAGGTGTGCATCGCATAAGTGAAAACTCTTTATGTGCACTGCAGTTCCTTGGTTCCAAATGCCTTATTTATGGATGCTCCAGTTTAGTGTACACACTCAGTCCCAAGCCATGTAGTTAGTATACCACAGAGTTAGTATACTGTATAAAACAATGTGTAAGTCCCAAATGGTACCATATTCACTATATAGTGCACTACTTTTGACCAAAAGGCCTATATAGTGCAATGGGCCCTGGTCAGACTGTATATGAAATAGGGTGGCATTTGGGACGCATCCAATGTCCAATGTCTTTAATGACAACATGAGGATGTGTCATCAAAGTAGATTTACCCATGCACTTTGTTCTTTACAAAAATGCTATTGTTTTCCATTCATTCTGATCCGATCCATATTTACCAAGGCAAAATAGGTCAACAGAATACAAGTGATTTGTATTTTTAGTTGCCAGTTCAGAGAATGTCTAAGACAATTCATGTTTCTATTTAAAAAACACAGCACAGTCTATTTGCATGAGTGGTTTTGTTTTCACATCCTCCTTCCGAACTGAAGTTACAGATATGTGTGTTGTGGAATATGCTCTTGTCAGCCAAGACAGAGCAGAGTCAGACGGAAGTAGCTAGTAGACTGCTTTTGCTAAGAAACTCTGTCCTGTCCCTCAAACTTAAGTCAGGAAGAGACAGTAGTAGCTAATGAAAACAAACCATCGTCTCGAAACGATAACAATCAGTCCAGCGGCATCACACAAACGTCCGCCACAAAACGCCCCAAAATCCTCAAAGGCTGCTAACACAAACAAAACAAACAGAGAAGGAGAGCACAGTGTGGGAAGAGAAGAAGCAAAATATGCATTTTTTGGCGAGGGGGGGGGGTGATCTATGTCCTACAAATTTAGACTTCATGTTTTTAGTTATGTCACAAGCCTGGAAACCAAAAAGCACCATATGAACAAAATTTGCAATCCGAGAGCGCATAAATTATTTTTCATTTTCAAAAGAAACTGTACTTTTGGTAAGGGGTGGGGGGGGGCTCTGATCCCCCATGGGAGCTTTGTTCCCCCTGGGCTCTCACACTCCAGTTCACATCTACAGCGACTTCCCTCGCAACATGACTGTGATCACGTACGATGCTAAGGATTGGCTAAGGACCGTAGCACAGCTGCACAGCTATATGCAGGGCTCAATTCAATCAAGTGACATCCGCATAGCGTTGTTTTGCCGGTGTTGGAGGTGGAACTGCGTTAGAGCTGTCAAATCCACAAGCGGCTCGTTGCATAACCTTATTGCGGACACTGCCATTGGATGCAACGAAACCATACCCGACTATAATCCGACAAATCCCATGCAGCTACGTTAGAAGATCATGCATCAGCGTCACAATTTCAAATAATCTAATTAGATTGATAGGCATAATTCCCCTATCCAAATGAACATGAAAACATGCATTATCCTAACATCAATGGTTTTGACATTTCAGAGTCATTATTTTGAACATTGGTAGAGCCTACACTTTCTGGCGTAGTTTTTAAATTCTAACATGGTAAGGATAAAAAGGAAGGGAGTGGTTTGTGACACACGAGCATCCTCACTGATATGTCAGCTCATACTGCAGTCAGGGCCAGATTAATGCATGGGTTTACTGGGGCCCAAGAGGCAGCAAACAAAATAATTATAAATTATATATACAGTATATTATATTCTATATATTTCCGTTTTTTTTCACTGCAACCGCCAACCACAGGAGGACTTAGGAGCCCTCTCCCAATGAATGAAAACAGCCTGCTGCTGCCTGCTTTCGCTCTTCTAATCATCAGATGGGGGGAACAGAGGAGGTACATGGGTAACTGGGGGGCCCTGCCTTGATTGGGTTACTGATTAATATAAAAATACACTGCATTATAAATTTATGTGACTTATCAATTGTGTGAGTCAGGGTCTGGGCTTAAACCGGTAGGGGGCCCAGGAGGCAAAACAAATAGAATTACATAATTGTTTTATCCAAACACAGGAGCCCGCTCTCAATCTTCAAAATACGCCAGTGAGCATCATTGAGCAATAGTTTCAAAAAAATAACTGTGGATTAAATTGTATCACAAGCACATAACTGCCAAAATAAAGGAAACACCAACTTTGTATCCCACAGTTACTCAAATGTTTCCTTTATTTTGACAGTTACCAGTATGGCTACAACAAGGAAGGCCACAGTTTGGGCAGCATGCATGCCAAATATACAGCTTGTTGGGTTGTTTTGGAACCTCTTAACCTGGCAATTTCACAGTAAAACTCATGTGTACATTAGCAATTGCTATTTTTTACAGATTTCAAAATACAATCGTGGGGAAAAAATAGTTTGGAAAGAAAATACTGTTGAAAAGAGAAGACTAGTCTGTCTGTAGAACCAAAAGAAGATAATATATATATATATTCTCAACAACAAATTCTAAATGTTTTGCGAACAGCAGCACGGTTTTTCAAAGTAGATAATTTTGTTTATTTGTGTGGTATTAAAAATGATTCAGCCAATGTCTTCGGTCATGTAAAGGAGGTAGAATTGCATAACATTTGTTTTCAAAAGGCAGATTTGTTTTGCTGAACCTAATTTTTTATTTTTTATTTGTGGTAATCCTAAAAATGGCTGTGCTCAACTGTAGCCTATACCACATCTCAAATGTTAAGACTTTATAGTAAAGAGGCTTTTCCTTCAACAGTAAATTTACCACACATCGAATTGCATCTTAGTACACTGATTTGTTTACATAAAATGATGGTGTGCCACAAAGTCCTTAGGCCTATGATTTCTTAATCCGGCCCTGACTGAAGTTACACCTCCAACACCGCCAAAACATCTTTGTGGATGACGCCCAATGCTGGTAAAAACTGGTTAACGCTCAATCTCATTGAATCTAAGCCTTATTCTTAAACAATGTTGATCAAATCAAATTCTCGGAGATAGACAGATATAGAAAAATATATTATAGGCCTATAAACAGCAATCATCATCATATTGTCACACCCTGACCATAGAGAGCTCTTGTTTCCATGGTGTAGTAGGTCAGGGTGTGACTAGGGGTTATTCTAGTTTATCATTTCTATGTTGTGTTCTAGTTTATATTTTCTATGTTGGTGTTTTGTATGATTCCCAATTAGAGGCAGCTGTTAATCGTTGTCTCTAATTGGGGATCATATTTAAGTAGATATTTCTCCCACCTGTGTTTGTGGGATAATGTTTCGTTGTTTGTTTATTGATTTGTTTTGCTTTAAGTGTCACTTTCGAAATAAATATGTGGAACTCAACATCCACTGCACCTTGGTCCCGTTTTTCTGACAACCGTGACACATATCATGTGTAATTAAAAAATATATTTTTTATTTAAGCTTTATTTTAACAGGGAAGACATATTGAGACCTAGGTCTAATTTTGAAATGCGCCCTGTATAATAGAACAATTATTATTTTTACCCCTTTTTCGCCCCAATTTTGTGGTATTCAATTGGCAGTAACAGTCTTGTCCCATCGCTGCAACTTCCATACGGACTCGTGAGAGGCAAATGTCGACAGCAAATCGTCCTCTGGATCACAACTCAGCCAAGCTGTACTGCTTCTTGACACAATGCCTGCTTAACCCGGAAGCCAGCCCCACCAATGTGTCGGAGAAAACACTGTATACCTGGTGACCGTGTCAGCGTGCATTGTACCCAGCCCACCACAGGAGTCACTAGAGCACAAAGGGACAAGAACATCACTGCCGGCCAAACCCTCCCCTAACCCTGGGAAAATTGCGCACCACACCATTGGTCTCCCGGTCGCGGCCTGGACTCAAACCAGGATCTCTAGTGCCACAGCTAGCACAGAGATACAGTGCCTAAGACCACTGCCCCACTAAAAAGGCCCGGAAATACAACATAAATATACACATTATGCACTATATATATACTCACACACACACCAGTCAAAAACTCATCAAACACCAGTCACCTACTCATTCAAGGGTTTTTCTTTATTTGTACTATTTTGTACATTGTAGAATAGTACCGTAGTGAATACATCAAAACTATGAAATAACACATATGGAATCATTTAGTAACCAAAAAAAGTGATAAACAAATCTAAATATATTTTATATTTGAGATTTTTCAAAGTAGCCACCCTTTGCTATGACAATGTTGCTGACTTTTGGTTCTTTCTCAACCAGCTTTATGAGGTGTTGTCACGGCTTTCTTCCTGGGAAGGAGAGGCAGACCAAAACGCAGCGTGGTTATAGTTAATGGTTCTTTAATGAGAAAACTCAAACATGAACAAACTACAAAACAATAAATGTGAAAACCGTAACAGTCCTAACTGGTGCATAAAACACAAAGACAGGAAACAATCACCCACAAAATACCCAAAGAATATGGCTGCCTAAATATGGTTCCCAATCAGAGACAATGATAAACAACTGCCTCTGATTGAGAACCACTGTAGGCAACCATAGACTTACCTAGACAACTAAACTGAACACAACCCCATTAATCTAATAAACCCCTAGACAAGACGAACACAATAAATCATCCATGTCACACCCTGGCCTAACCAAAATAACAAAGAAACAGGTGTCACGTGGAATGCATTTCAATTAACAGGAGTGTCTTGTTAAAAGTTTATTTGTGGAATTTCATTCCTTCATCATGAGTTTGAGCCAATCAGTTGTGTTGTGACAAGGTCATGTGGTATACAGAAGATAGCCCTATTTGGTAAAAGACCAAGTCCATATTATGGCAAGAACAGCTCAAATAAGCAAAGAGAAATGACAGTCCATTGTTACTTTAAGACATGAAGGTCAGTCAATGCAGATAACTTCAAGAACTTTGAAAGTTTCTTCAAGTGCGGTTGCAAAAACCATGAAGTTCTATGATGAAACTGGCTCTCATGAGGACCGCCACAGGACAGGAAGACCTAGAGTTACCTCTGCTGCAGAGACTAATTTCATCAGAGTTACCAGCCTCAGAAATCGTCAATTACCTGCACCTCAGATTTTAGCCAAAATATGCTTCAGAGTTCAAGAAACAGACACATCTCAACATCAACTGTTCAGAGGAGACTGTGTGAATCAGGCCTTCATGGTCAAATTTCTGCAAAGAACCACTACTAAAGGACACAAAAAAGAAGAGACTTGCTTGGGCCAAGAAACATGAGCAATGGACATTAGACCGGTGGAAATATGTCCTTTGGTCTGATGAGTCCAAATTTGAGATGTTTGGTTCCAGCTGATGTGTCGTGAGATGCAGAGGAGGTGAATGGATGTGGGGGTGCTATGCTGGTGACACTGTCTGTGATTGATTTAGAATTAGCCAACATGGCTACCGCAGTATTCTGCAGCGATTCGCCATCCCATCTGGTTTGCGCTTAGTGGGACTATCATTTGTTTTTCAACAGGACAATGACCCAAAACATACCTCCAGGCTGTCTGAGGGCTATTTGACCAAGAATGAGATTGATGGAGGGCTGCATCAGATGGCCTCGCCTCCACAATCACCCAATCTCAACCCAATTGAGATGGTTTGGGATGAGTTGGTCCTCAGAGTGAAGGAAAAGCAGCAAACAAGTGCTCAGCATATGTAGGAACTCCTTCAAGACTATTGGAAAAGCGTTCCTCATGAAGCTGATTGAGAGAATGCAAAGAGTGTGCAAAGCTGTCATCAAGGCAAAGGGTTGCTACTTTGAAGAATCTAAAATCTAAAATATATTTTGATTTGTTTAACACTTTTGGTTACTGCATGATTCCATGTTTCTAATTTCATAGTGTTGATGTCTTCACTATTATACAATGTAGAAAATAGTAAAAAAAAAAAAAAAAAAAAAAACTTGGAATGAGTAGGTGTATCCAAACTTTTGACTGATACTGTATATCTACACATTAAAATACAAAACACACAGTTATGGTAAGCACAAATAAAACATCACAAATTAACCAATCCTGTGATAGGCTTAGGCAACTCAGATGTCTATACTTCAACAGCAAATGTAAATAAGACGGAAGTTTATGAAGTAAGGCGTAATGCAGAGATCTAAAGTCTTTAGCAAAGTCCAGCCAACCTTTTGATACAGTATGCAGTGATGAGTATCAAAACTGTCACATGTAACAAAACAAAGAGACTATGGTAGACGTTATCCAAAGGTTTGAGCGTAAAAGCATCTGCACTTTGATAAATAATATTACCATAATCAAGAACAGATAAAAAAGGTTGACTGAATAATCTTCTACCTACAGCTAAGAGAAAGGCACAATCTGTTTCTGTAGAAAAAGCCAACTTTAAATCTTAGCTTCTTAACCAGCTCATCTTATCAGGTATCAAGGTAAGACCCAGATACAGACCTTGTCAAAGTAACTATGTTTATTGCAGCAATAGGGGCAGAGGAACATGATGGCAGGCAGGCTCAGGTCAGGCAGAGGTTGGTAATCCAGAAGTGGAGCAAAGATACAGGATGGCAGGCAGGCTCAGGCGGGTGGGGACAGTGTCAGGACAGGCAAGTGTCAAAAACCAGGAGGACGAGAAAGAGAGCCTGGGGAAAAGCAGGCACTGACAAAAGCGCTGGTTGGCTTGACAAACAATAGGAACTGGCAACAGACAAACAGATAACACAGGTATAAATACACAGGGGATAATGGGGAAGATGGGCGACACCTGGAGGGGGGTGGAGACAATCACAAAGACAGGTGAAACAGATCAGGGTGTGACACATCTATATGTTTTTTAAACGGCAAATGCATATCAATCCAAATGCCTAAGTATTTGTATGCGGGAACATGTTCAGTTGGAAAAACATCTAATGAGTGAACATATACAGTGGGGCAAAAAAGTATTTAGTCAGCCGCCAATTGTGCAAGTTCTCCCACTTAAAAAGATGAGAGAGGCCTGTAATTTTCATCACAGGTACACTTCAACTATGACAGACAAAATGAGAAAAAAAATCCAGAAAATCACATTGTAGGATTTTTAATGAATTAATTTGCAAATTATGGTGGAAAATAAGTATTTGGTCACCTACAAACAAGCAAGATTTCTGGCTCTCACAGACCTGTAACTTCTTCTTTAAGATGCTCCTCTGTCCTCCACTCGTTACCTGTATTAATGGCACCTGTTTGAACGTGTTATCAGTATAAAAGACACATGTCCACAACCTCAAACAGTCACACTCCAAACTCCACTATGGCCAAGACCAAAGAGCTGTCAAAGGACACCAGAAACAAAATTGTAGACCGGCACCAGGTTTGGATGACTGAATCTGCAATAGGTAAGCAGCTTGGTTTGAAGAAATCAACTGTGGGAGCAATTATTAGGAAATGGAAGACATACAAGACCACTGATAATCTCCCTCGATCTGGGGCTCCATGCAAGATCTCACCCCGTGGGGTCAAAATTATCACAAGAACGGTGAGCAAAAATCCCAGAACCACACGGGGGGACCCAGTGAATGACCTGCAGAGAGCTGGGACCAAAGTAACAAAGCCTACCATCAGTAACACACTACGCCGCCAGGGACTCAAATCCTGCAGTGCCAGACATATCCCCCTGCTTAAGCCAGTACATGTTCAAGCCCGTCTGAAGTTTGCTAGAGAGCATTTGGATGATCCAGAAGAAGATTGGGAGAATGTCATATGGTCAGATGAAACCAAAATAGAACATTTTGGTAAAAACTCAACTCGTCGTGTTTAGAGGACAAAGAATGCTGAGTTGCATCCAAAGAACACCATACCTACTGTGAACCATGGGGGTGGAAACATCATGCTTTGGGGCTGTTTTTCTGAAAAGGGACCAGGACGACTGATTCGTGTAATGGAAAGAATGAATGGGGCCATGTATCGTGAGATTTTGAGTGAAAACCTCCTTCCATCAGTAAGGGCATTGAAGATGAAACGTGGCTGGGTCTTTCAGCATGACAATGATCCTAAACACACCGCCCGGGCAACGAAGGAGTGGCTTCGTAAGAAGCATTGCAAGGTCCTGGAGTGGCCTAGCCAGTCTCCAGATCTCAACCCCATAGAAAATCTTTGGAGGGAGTTGAAAGTCCGTGTTGCCCAGCAACAGCCCCAAAACATCACTGCTCTAGAGGAGATCTGCATGGAGGAATGGGCCAAAATACCAGCAACAGTGTTTGAAAACCATGTGAAGACTTACAGAAAACGTTTGACCTCTGTCATTGCCAATAAAGGGTATATAACAAAGTATTGAGATAAACTTTTGTTATTGACCAAATACTTATTTTCCACCATAATTTGCAAATAAATTCATAAAAAATAAAATAAATGTGATTTTCTGGATCGACTGTAGTTCATCTAAAACATTCTTATGAGAGTTTAAAAACAACATGTATTTTGTTTTGCCCATTTTAAGCACAAGTTCTAAATCAGCAAGGTATTCCTGCATAGCTATAAAATAGTTTAGCACAGCCAGATCAACAATCAGGGCAAATGCATACATAATAGCATAATCCTCATATAGATGAAGTTTACATTTTTTTTTACAGATTTCCAAATGGGTGTTTATAGAAGCTTCCTCAAAAATGGACCCCTGTGGTACACCTTTATGTAGTTCAAGATATTCAGACCCCACCAATCACAATGACCTGAGTTCTGTCACTAAGATTATCATGAAACCATGAACAGGCATCCGAGCTCAGAGCTTAAATAACGAGGACAACTTATTCAATAAAATAGCATGATCAACAGTATCAAAAGCTGTCGACAGGTTCACAAACTGTCACACTCTGATCTGTTTCACTTGTCTTTGTGATTGTCTCTACCCCCCTCCAGTTGTTGCCAGTCTTCCCCATTGTGTTCTCTGTTTGTCTGTTGCTAGTTCATTTTGTTTTGTGAAAACCTACCAGCGTTTTCCCCCTTACCCCCTAGAAATCTATATCTGTCCTAAAAAGGCTGATTCTGTTCTAGTTCCTGTTCTATAGTTTTTACAGATTTGGACCATTCTGCCTGCCCTGAGCCTGCCTGCTGTTCTGTACCATGCCATACCAAACTGGATTATTGGCCCCTGCCTGCTCTGACCCTGAAACTGCCTGCCATTCTGGACCTTTTGCACACTATCTGGATTACTGACTTCTGCCTGCCATTAACCTGTTGTTTTGCCTCCCCCTGTCCTAGTAATAAACTTTTGTCTTGGACTAAAAACGTTGCTTTTGAAAGTGATTTTATTCCTGAACTAGGCTTAATCTGTGTCTGGGGAACCCGTCAAAATAAATTATGTTCAATAGGTGGTTGAATGCCCTGTCTGATGGTTGGTATTGATATAGTTGAAATGGCTATAAGATTGCATAGAATTGCACCATTGGCCTACAGTGTAATCGGAAGGTATTCAAACCCCTTGACTTTTAAACATTTCTATCCATATTCAAAAATGTATTTTTTTTTAAATCTCATGAATCTAACCACAATACCCCATAATGACCAAGCAAAAACAGGTTTTTAAATATTTGCAAAGTTATCAAAAAATAAATACTTATATCACATTTCCATAAGTATTGAGCTCCTTTACTCAGGACTTTGTTGAAGCACCTTTGGCAGTGATTCCCAGCCTCAATTTGTTGTGGGTATGGCGCTACAAGCTTGGCACAACTGTATTTGGGGAGTTTCTCCCATTTCTCTATGCAGATCCTTTGAAGCTCTGTCAGGTTGGATGGGGAGAGTCGCTGGTTCAAGTCCGGGCTCTGTATGGGCCACTTAAGGACATTCAGAGACTTGTCCAGAAGCCACTCCTGCATTGTCTTGGCTGTGTGCTTAGGGTCGTTGTCCTGTTGGAAGGTGAAACTTCACCCCAGTCTGGGGTCCTAAGCTCTCTGGGGCACATTTTCATCAAGGATCTCTCTGTACTTTGCTTTCTTCATCTTTCCCTCAATCCTGATTAGTCTCCCAGTCCCTGCCGCTGAAAAACATCCCCACAGCATGATGCTGCCACCACCATGCTTCACCGTAGGGATGGTGCTAGATGTGATCCTTGGCATTCAGGCCAAAGAGGTCAATCTTGGTTTCATCAGACCAGAGAATCTTGTTTCTCATGGTGTGAGAGTCTTTAGGTGGATTTTGGAAAACTCCAAGCCGGCTGTCATGTGCCTTTTAATGAGGTGTGGCTTCCGTCTGGCCACTCTACCATAAAGGCCTGATTTGTGTAGTGCTGCAGAGATGGTTGTCTTTCTGAGAGGTTCACACAGGAACTCTGGAGCTCTGTCAGAGTGACCATCAGGTTCTTGGTCACCTCCCTGACCAAGGCCCTTCTCCCCCGATTGCTCAGTTTGGCCCGGGTGGCCAGCTCCAGGAAGAGTCTGGGTGGATCCAAACTTCTTCCATTTAAAACTGATGGAGGCCACTGTGTTCTTGGGGACCTTCAATGCTGCAGACATTTGTTGGTACTCTTCTCCAGATCTGTGCCTCGACACAATCCTTTCTTGGAGCTCTACAGACAATTTAATCGATCTCATGACTTGGTTTTTGCTCTGACATGCACTGTCAACTGTGGGACTTTATACAGACAGGTGTGTGCCTTTCCAAATAATGTCCAATCAATTGAATTCACCACAGGTGGACTCCAATCAAGTTGTAGAAACATCACAATTATGATCAATGGAAACAGGATACACCTGAGCTAAATTTCAAGTCTCATAGCAAAGGGTCTGAATACTTATGTAAATAAGGAATTTCTGTTTTTTATTTTATATAAAAACATTTTTTTCCCATTATGGGGTATTGTGTGTAGATTGAGGAGGGAAACAATTAATTGAATCAATTTTAAAATAAGGCTGTAACGTAACAAAATGTGGAAAAAGTCAAGGGGTCTGAATACCTTCCCAAATGCACTGTATCCATATTAGTAATTGAGGAAGGAGTAGAAAGGGTTAACACCATAGGGCTTGACGTCGCAGCCAATGTCAATATGAGGAGCTCTCAGTGTAAATTTATTTTTTAACATTTTATTTCACCTTTATTTAACCAGGTAGGCCAGTTGAGAACAAGTTCTCATTTACAACTGCAACCTGGCCAAGATAAAGCAAAGCAGTGCGACACAAACCACAACACAAAGTTACACATGGAATAAACAAATGTACAGTGAATAACACAAGTCTATATACAGTGTGTGCAAATGGCATGAGGAGGTAAGGCAATAAATAAGCCATAGTAGCGAAGTAATTACAATTTAGCAAATTAACACTGGAGTGATAGATGTGCAGATGATGATGTGCAAGTAGAAATACTGGTGTGCAAAATAGCAAAAAAGTAAATAAAAACAATATGGGGATGGGGTAGGTAGATTGGATAGGCTATTTACAGATGGGCTGTGTACAGCTGCAGTGATCGGTTAGCTGCTCAGATAGCTGATGTTTAAAGTTAGTGAGGGAAATTGTAAGTCTCCAGCTTCAGCGATTTTTGCAACTAGTTCCAGTCACTGGCAGCAGAGAACTGGAAGGTGGCCAAATGAGGTGTTGGCTTTAGGGATGACCAGTGAGAAAAACCTTCTGGAGCGCGTGCTACAGGTGGGTGTTGTTATCGTGATCAGTGAGCTGAGATAAGGCAGAGCTTTACCTAGCATAGATTTATAGATGACCTGGAGCCAGTGGGTCTGGCAACGAATATGTAGCGAGGGCCAACCGACTAGAGCATACAGGTTGCAGTGGTGGGTAGTATAAGGAGCTTTGGTAACAAAACAGATGGCACTGTGATAGACCACATCCAATTTGATTTTACTAGCATTTAAGAGCAGTTGGAGGCCACGGAAGGAGTGTTGTATGGTATTGAAGCTCGCTTGGAGGTTAGTTAACACAGTATCCAAAGAAGGGCCAGACGAAAACAGAATGGTGTCGTCTGTGTAGAGGTGGATCAGGGAATCACCCGCAGCAAGAGCGACATCGTTGATATACACAGAGAAAAGAGTCGGCCCGAGAATTTAACCCTGTGGTACCCCCATAGAGACTGCCAAAGGTCCGGACAACAGGCCCTCCGATTTGACACACTGAACTCTATCAGTGAAGTAGTTGGTAAACCAGGCGAGGCAGTCATTTGAGAAACCAAGGCTATTTAGTCTGCCGATAAGAATACGGTGATTGACGGAGTCGAAAGCCTTGGCCAGGTCGATGAAGATGGCTGAACAGACTGGTAAATAGCGGTTGCAACAATGGCAGCGGATCACTTTAAAAAGAGAGGGTTCAGATTGTCTAGCCCAGCTGATTTGTACAGGTCCAGGTTTTGCAGCTCTTTCAGAACTTCTGCTATCTGGATTTGAGTGACGGAGAAGCTGGGGAGGCTTGGGCAAGTAGCTGCTGGGGGTGCTGAGCTGTTGGCCGTGGTTGGGGTAGCCAGGAGGAAAGCATGGCCAGCCGTAGATAAATGCTTATTGAAATTCTCGATTATCGTGGATTTATCGGTGGTGACAGTGTTTCCTAGCCTCAGTGCAGTGAGAAGCTGGGATGAGGTGCTCTTATTCTCCATGGATTTTACGGTGTCCCAAAACTTTTTGGAGTTAGAGCAAATTTCTGTTTGAAAAAGCTAGCCTTTTGATAACTGACTGCGTTTATTGGTTCCTGACTTCCCTGAAAAGTTGCATATTGGGGGACTATTCAATGCTAGTGCAGTCCGCCACAGGAAGTTTTTTTGCTGGTCAATGGCAGTCAGGTCTGGAGTGAACCATGGCTATATCTGTTCTTAGTTCTACATGTTTTGAAAAGGGTGTGCTTATTTAAGATGGTGAGGAAATTACTTTTAAAGAATGACCAGGCATCCTCTACTGATGGGATGAGGCCAATGTCCTTCCAGGATACCCAGGCCAGGTCGATTAGAAAGGCCTGCTCTCAGAACTGTTTTAGGGAGCGTTTGACAGTGATGAGGAGTGGTCGTTTGGCCGCGGACCCATAGCGGATTCAGGTAATGAGGCAGTGATCTCTGAGATCCTGATTGACAACAGCAGAGGTGTATTTGGAGGGCAAGTTGGTCAGGATGATATCTATGAGGGTACCCATGTTTAGGATTTAGGGTTGTACCTGGTGGGTTCCTTGATCATTTCTATGAGATTGAGGGCATCTATCTTAGATTGTAGGTCTGCCGGGGTGTTAAGCATATCCCAGTTTAGGTCACCTAACAGAACGAACTCTGAAGATAGATGGGGGGAAATCAATTCACATATGGTGTCCAGGGCACAGCTGGGAGCTGAGGGGGGTCTATAACAGGCGGCAACAGTGAGAGACTTATTTCTGGAGAGATTAATATTTTAAATTAGAAGCTTGAACTGTTTGGTTATAGACCTGGAAAGTATGACAGACCTTTGCAGGCTATCTCTGCAGTAGATTGCAACTCCTTCCGCCTTGGCAGTTCCTAAGCCAGGCTTCAGACACGTCAAGCACATCAGGGTTGGCGGAGTGTGCGAAAGCAGTGAGTAAAACAAACTTAGGGAGGAGGCTTCTGATGTTAACATGCATGAAACCAAGGCTTTTACGGTTACAGAAGTCAACAAATGAGAGCGCCTGGGAACACGCAGGGCCTGGGTTAATCTCCACCTCACCTGGAGAACAGAGGAGGAGTAGAATGAGGGTACGGCTAAAGGCTATCAAAACAGGTTGTCTAGTGCGTTGGGGACAGAGAATAAAAGGAGCAGATTTCTGGGCGTGGTAGGATAGATTCAGGGCATAATGTACAGACAGGGGTATGGTAGGGTGCAGGTAAAGTGGAGGTAAACCTAGGCATTGAGTGACGATAAGAGAGGTTGCATCTCTGGACGCACTAGTTATGCTGGGTGAGGTCAGTGCATGTGTTGGAGGTGGGACAAAGAAGGTATCTGAGGCATGTTGACTGGGACTAGGGTCTCCGCAGTAGCCTAAAACAATGATAACTATCCTAAACAACAGTATACAAGGCATATTGATATTAGAGAGACATAAAGCGAGGCATAAAGCAATCACAGCTAAAAAAAAGCAATCACAGCTAAGACAACAACGGGTAAGACAACAACAGTTAATCAGCTAAGACAACAACAACAGGTAAAATGGTGATGAATGGGCAGAGAGGGTCAGTTAACTACACACAGAACCTGAGTTCGAGGCTGAGGACGACAGAAAAACCAAAATAAACTAAATCTAGTACCGTAATTAATGAACAGTCCAGCAGACATCAGCTATGTAGCCAAGTGATCATAGGGTCCAGTGAACAGCAGTAGTTGAAACAAGGAAGCCGCTAGGTAGCTGTTACTACGTAGTAGAAGTTACTACGTTATAAAGTGACTTACATGGGCTTTGGTTGCTATCATGCAACAGCCCAAGCCCTCTACGTGCTTTGAAGTACTGAGGTGGTTTTCAAGTTTATGGAATTCACATTTTAACTAAAAGCACTGGGTGAGCAGACCACAGTGGGCCTCTCTTTTAAACTAACGATAGCATAACTAAGAGTTGAGTTCTAACAAATGGGTAAATCAAACCTTGTGACCTCATTGGAGGAATGTTATTCATATTTTTGTAATTGAAGAAGGGATAAACATTCTTTCAAAAACCCGAAGAAAATCCAGTGTTTCTATGTCAGACGGTTTTGTTATATTTCAGCCTTCTGTCATGTATATAAAGTGTAATACTGGGATGCAAACTCCAAATTGAATACATTTCAACTATATCTGACATGGTACACATGTCTTCCTTTATTTAAGCCCATAACCATGTGTGTGAGGTGAATACTTTTGTTTCAAAGTAGATTTGTTTAAGACTATCAATAAACACTGTGTGACCCCGATTTAGCCCACTGCAGTAACATGTTCATCAATGGGCTATAGCTGTCACACACCACTAAGCAAGCTCAACATGTGTTTATTAAATGTAATACAAGAGCAACAGAAAATATATTGTGGTCAGATAAGGATTGGCTGAGGGTCCTATTGGATCCAAACCTATAACCATTTCTGATTTGCACTGTGAAAAATGTGGATTCAATTTCATTTGTTTTCCTTTTGGACTTTCCCATCTATCAAATGCATTTCCTAGAATAAGAAATCTCATGGAATCGCACTGAACCCTTGAACTTCAATTCCATGTATGTGGGAAAGAAGCCAAAAAACAAACTTTCCGACAAACACACATGCTAATAATAATAAGGATAATACACATGAACACTTGTGATAATAAACATTTTGGAGATTACTTAATTCTGAACCATGAAAATTCTCATGATACAAACTGTCCCCTTCCTTCTGGGTCATCCCTGTCTGACCATGCTACAAAAGACAGAACTATTATTCAGTGCTCTCTTCCCACAAAAGAAGAATGTAACCACTATATCCCTAGCCCTAGACCTATGCTAACCTTACCCCTAACGGTCCTTGGTACCATGGCTATCTAGGGATCAACCAGAGCGCCCCAGCCCCCATACACTGGAGACCCTGGAGATAATAACAATGAATATAGCACATTTCTCACACCCAAGGCACTATACAAGGTGGTGGTAAGTACTCCGATTAAAGTCACAATAGTGAAACACATATTCATAGTCACATGCAAATCACATAATAGTCACACAACAAACAGTTTCATTTGATCTGAAGGACATGAAGCATAGGTATCAGAGAATTAACAGAGGTCATTGAAAGTCTTTTTAAACAGGAAGGTTTTAACCTCTATGGGATCAGTGCCCCCCTCGGTGCCCCACCCTTGTGGGGCCCCAGTGTTGAGATTCAGTGGGGTGGAGATGTTGTTACCTACCTTCACCACCTGGGGGAGGCCCGTCAGGAAGTCCAGTACCCAGTTGCACAGAGCAGGGTCGAGACCCAGGGTCTCGAGCGTGATGACGAGTTTGGAGGGTACTATGGTGTTAAATGCTGAGCTGTAGTCGATGAACAGCATTCTCACATAGGTATTCCTCTTGTCCAGATAGGTTAGGGCAGTGTGCAGTGTGGTTGTGATTGCGTAGTCTGTGGACCTATTGGGGCGGTAAGCAAATTGGAGTGGGTCTAGGGTGTCAGGTAGGGTGGAGGTGATATGGTCCTTGACTAGTATCTCAAAGCACTTCATGATGACGGAAGTGAGTGCTACGGGGCGGTAGTCGTTTAGCTCAGTTACCTTAGCTTTCTTGGGAACAGATACTGCAGCCTTGCGAGGGTTAACACGTTTCAATTTTTTACTCACGTAGGCTGCAGTGAAGGTGAGTGGCTGCAGTGAAGGTGAGTCCGCAGGCTTTGGTAGCGGGTCGTGTCAGTGGCACTGTATTGTCCTCAAAGCGAGCAAAACAGTTATTTAGTCTGTCTGGAAGCAAGACATCCTGGTCCGTGACGGGGCTGGTTTTCTTTTTGTAATCCGTGATTGACTGTAGACCCTGCCACATACCTCTTGTGTCTGAGCCGTTGAATTGCGACTATACTTTGTCTCTATACTGACGCTTAGCTTGTTTGATTGCCTCGCGGAGGGAATAGCTACACTGTTTGTATTCGGTCATGTTTCTTGAAGAGTGGAATCAGATTGGTCAGACCAGCATTGAACAGACCTGACCGCGGGAGCTTCTTGTTTTAGTCTCTGTCTGTAGGCTGGAAGCAACAAAATGGAGTCATGGTCAGCTTTTCCAAAAGAGGGAGGGAGAGGGCCTTATATGCATCGCCGAAGTTAGAATAACAATGATCCAGGGTTTTACCAGCCCTGGTTGCGCAATCGATATGCTGATAGAATTTAGGGAGTCTTGTTTTCAGATTAGCCTTGTTAAAGTCCCCAGCTACAATGAATGCAGCCTCAGGATATGTGGTTTCCAGTTTACATAGAGTCAAATAAAGTTTATTCAGGGCCATTGATGTGTCTGCTTGGGGAGATATATATACGGCTGTGATTATAATCAAAGAGAATTCCCTTGGTAGGTAATGCGGTCGACATTTGATTGTGAGGAATTCTAAGTCAGGTGAACAGAAGGACTTGAGTTCCTGTATGTTGTTATGATCACACCACGTCTCGTTAATCATAAGGCATACCTCCCCGCCCCTCTTCTTACCAGAAATATGCTTTTTTCTGTCGGCGCGATACGTGAAGAAACCAGCTGGCTGCATCGACTCCGATAGAGTCTCTTGAGTGAGCCATGTTTCCGTGAAGCAAATAACATTATAGTCTCTGATGTCTCTCTGGAATTCTTCCCTTGCTCAGATTTCATCAACCTTGTTGTCAAGAGACTGGACATTGGCGAGTAGTATGCTCGGGAGTGGTGCGCAACGTGCCCGTCTCAGAAGCCTGACCAGAAGACTGCTTTGTTTGCCCCTTTTACGACGTTGTTGTTTTGGGTCGCCGATCCATTGTCCTGGGTGGAAGGCAGAACACAGGATCCGCTTCGGAAAGTCATGGTGGTGAGTTGACGTTGCTCTTATATTCAGTAGTTCCTCCCGACTGTAATGAATGTAATGAAACCTAAGATTACCTGGGGTACCAATGTAAGAAATAACACGTAACAAAACAAAATACTGCATAGTTTCCTAGGAACGCAAAGCGAGGCTGCCATCTCTGTTGGCGGAAGTACTTTTGAACTTTTGAATAAGCTTCGAAATGTTATCATAGAATTCATGAAAAAGTGGTCATTTAAGATATATACAGTACCAGTCAAAAGTTTGGACACACCTACTCATTCAAGGGTTTTTCTTTATTTTGACTATTTTCTACAATGTAGAATAATATTGAAGATATCAAATTTATGAAATGAGAAAAAAAGTGTTTAACAAATCAAAATATATGTTACATATTATATATGTTATAGATACATTTTATATTTGAGATTCTTCAAAGTAGCCACCCTTTGCCTTGATGACAACTTTGCACACGCTTGGCATTCTCTCAACCAGCTTCATGAGGTAGTCACCTGGAATGCATTTCAATTAACATGTTGTCAGGATTTGGCCAGGGTTGTTCCGGGTTTTGGTCACTAGATGCCCCCATTGTGCTTTTTGACCTTATGTTTTTTCCCTTGTTCCCCATTATTATTTGCACCTGTGCCTCGTTTTCCCTGATTGTATTTAAACCCTTAGTTTCCCTCAGTTCTGTGCTCTGTGTTTGTATGTTAGCACCCAGCCCTAGTGTTCTGTGTATTCTTGTCGATTCCGGTGGATGCTCTTGTGGAATTCTGTTTTTGAGTATCTCTTGAGGCTTTTTGTGCTATTCCTACCACCTTTTGGATTTGCCATTTTTGTATTGAAGGACTTCTCCTTTTTTCTTTATTAAATACACTGTCTTAAGTACTGCTGTGTCTGCCTCATCTTCTGGGTTCTGCTGACTATTCGTGGCTCAGTCGGTTAAGTGACTGTTTCTCACTCCGGAGACCCAGGTTCGTAACCGGGTCCTGACAGAAACACAGAGCCAAAAATGAGCCCAGAGGCAGCCAGTTCCCAGGACCTTTTTGCCATGCTGTCCCACCACCAGGAGACTGTCCAACGCCACGAAGCCGCCCTGGTTCAGCAAGAGGCCTTAATGGCTAGACATTCTCATCTTCTGTCGGAGATGCTGACTTCCATTAAGCAAATATCTGATCGTCTTACCCCGGCAACAGTTCCCGTCCCAGTACCTCAGATTCACGTACCCATGGCAGGTTAACCCCCTGGCTGAACCTCGTCTTCCACCTCCCCAACGGTTCTCAGGTGATCCAAGTGCTTGTAAAGGGTTTCTCACCCAATGTTCTCTCTCCTTTGAGCTACAACCCTCGTCGTTTCCCACCGACCGGTCTAAGATCGCTTATATCAGCACCCTGCTGTCGGAAAAAGCCCTGGCCTGGGCTACTGCTGTGTGGGATGCCCATAGTTCCTGCTGTGCCAGCTACTCTGCCTTTGCTGAGGAATTCAAACGAGTGTTTCAAGGCCCAAGCAGTGGTTCTGACTCAGCCAAACAGCTCCTGACTCTCCACCAAGGTTGGCGCAGCGTGACGGACTATGCCATCCAGTTCCGCACGGTGGCATCAGCAAGTGGCTGGAACAACGAGGCGCTCACAGTGTGCTTTCTGAAAGGCCTTTCCGACACTATCCAAGATGAACTGGCCACTCGGGAACCACCGGACAATCTCGAGTCCCTGATCAATTTGGCCTCACGCATTGACCAGCGTCTGAGAGAGAGAGAACTCAACCGTAGACCTCTAGCCCCTATCAGTCCCAGCTCCGAGTCCCCACCTTTATCCTCGCTGGCTCCATCGGAACCCATGCAGATTGGACGCATCTCCCAGGCTGAGAGAGACCGCCGGATGAGGGAGCGACGCTGTCTATATTGCGGCAAACCGGGCCATTTCCGTTCCACGTGTCCCGGGCTCCAGGGAAACGCTCTGTCCCGTACAGACCGGGGGGAACTGTAACGGGAAACATAACCTCCTCCCATCCGTCCAACTCCCGTCTGCTCATTCCAGTCACCCTCTCCTGGGACAACCACAAGCTTCACCTTCAAGCACATGTATGCCCTGTCAAAAGTTTAATTGTGGATTTTTTTCCTTCTTAATGCCTTTGAGCCAATCAGTTGTGTTGTGACAAGGTAGGGGTGGTATACAGAAGATAGCTCTATTTGGAAAAAGGCCAAGTCCATATTATGGCAAGAACAGCTCAAATAAGCAAAGAGAAACGACAGTCCATCATTACTTTAAGACATGAAGGTCAGTCAATTCGGAAAAATTTCAAGAACTTCGAAAGTTTCTTCTTGTGCAGTCGCAAAAACCATCAAGCTCTATGATGAAACTGGCTCTCATGAGGACTGCCACAGCACAGGAAGATCCAGAGTTACATCTGTTGCAAAGGATAATTCATTAGAGTTACTAGTCTCAGAAATTGCAGCCCAAATAAATGCTTCACAGAGTTCAAGTAACAGACAACATCAACTGTTCAGAGGAGACTGTGTGAATCAGGCCTTCGTGGTCGAATTACTGGAAAGAAACCACTACTAAAGGACACAAATAATAATAAGAGACTGGCTTGGGCCGAGAAATACGAGCAATGGACATTAGACCGGAGGAAATCTGTCCTTTGGTCTGATGAGTCCAAATTTGAGATTTTTGGTTCCAGCCGCCGTGTCATTGTGAGACGCAGAGTAGGTGAATGGATGATCTCTGCGTGTATGGTTCCCACCGTGAAGCATGGAGGAGGAGGAGTGATGGTGTGGGTGTGCTCTGCTGGTGATACTGTCGGTGATTGATTTAGAATTCAAGACACGCTTAACCAGCATGGCTACCACAGCATTCTGCAGCGATACGCCATCCCATCTGGTTTGCGCTTAGTGGGACTATCATTTGTTTTTCAACAGGACAATGACCCAAACCACACCTCCAGGCTGTCTAAGGGCTATTTGACCAAGAAGAAGAGTGATAGAGGGCTGCATCAGATGAATTGGCCTCCACAATCACCCAACCTCAACCCAATTGAGATGGTTTGGGATGAGTTGGACCGCAGAGTATAGGAAAAGCAGCCAACAAGTACTCAGCATATGTGGGAACTCCTTCAAGACTTTTGGAAAAGCATTCTAGGTGAAGCTGGTTGAGAGAATGCCAAGCGTGTGCAAAGCTGTCATCAAGGCAAAGGGTGACTTTATCTGTGTCTGGGCAGCTGCCCCATGTATTGTACTCTCTGGCACTACCTGCTGCCCAAAACAGCTCATTTGGGAACAGCTAAATCAAAAATGTACCTCCTTCTGTCCTCATCCGCACTCTGCTGCAGAAAATACAAGTTCCCCCTAACCACTGATACAGGGTCAGATTACTGGCCATTCGTCACTTACAGCACAACATTCATCACTTCCAACTGAATGAAAATCGAATACTGGTCTCTCGCACTTGGTTAGTTGTTTTAATACTTCTTAAAACTTCAAGACTTTTGTTTTAAGTGTTTTATTTTGGGTGTTCCGCGGGTCCGGACCTGAAAATTTGCCTGCTGGCAAATTCCGAGACTGATCTGTCACAGGCAAAAAATCAATGAAGTGTGAGTCATGTCCACGGTAGTAAAGAAGCAGGATTTTACAGACCTATACACTTGTGATAGGTGTTGACAACTGTAGACAAGTGTAGTCAAGTGTAGACAACTCAGTGTCGCAAAATAATGGAACATTGAAAAATTAGAGGAAATCAAGCTCCTAAATGACCGTCTGCTAAAGAATCAAGGGGATCGTCCCGGGTGCTCGACATGATTGGGGTCCTCTGCAGTAGCTGCTGTGGATTTGAAATTCTGGGTTCCATGTCAACCCTCTGTGGTAAAGGATCTACATGGACTCCAAAAGGGTTCTACCTGGAACCAAAAAGGGTTCTTCAAAGGGTTATTTTATGGGGACAGCCGAATAATCCTTTTATGTTCCAGATAGGACCTCCTTTTCCTGTATTGGAAAGCATCACGTCTGGAGGAAACCTGTCACCATTCCTACAGTGAAGCATGGTGGTGGCAGCATCATGCTGTGGGGATGTTTTTCAGTGGCAGGGACTGGGAGACTATCGAGGGACAGATGAACAGATCGAGGGACAGATAAACAGAGCAAAGTACAGAGAAATCCTTGATGACAACCTGCTCCAGAGTGCTCTGGACCTTAGACTGGGGAGAAGGTTTATCTTCCGACAGGCCAACATCCCTAAGCACACAGCCAAGACAATGCAGGAGTGGCTTTGTGACAAGTCTCTGAATGTCTTTGAGTGGCCCAACCAGTGCCTGGACTTGAACCCGATCAAACATCTCTGGAGAAACCTGAAAATAGCTGTGCAGCCACGCTCCCCATCTAACCTGACAGAGCTTGAAAGGATCTGCAGAGAAGAACAGGAGAAACTCCCCAAATACAGGTGCTTAGATTGTAGCGTCATTCCGAAGAAGACCTAAGGCTGTAATCGCTGCCAAAGGTGCTGAGGAAAGGGTCTGAATACTTATGTAAATGTGATATATCCTTTTTTTTGGCAAAAAAATCCAGAAACCTGTTTTTGCTTTGTCATTATGGGGTATTGTGTGTAGATTGATGAAGAAAAAAACAATTTAATACATGTTAGAATAAGGCTATAACGTAACAAAATGTGAAAAAGGCAAGGGGACTAAATACTTTCCGAAAGCACTGTATTTTTTGATTTCTAAGGCATTCTAAGGTTTCTATCATTCACAACTAAAGTTGCCAAATATTTCTAAATCTAGCGTATAGGACCAGTTATAAATGATCACTTTTAAGCTCAACATAGACACTTCATATCCTCACTCTCGCACCGGAATGGGAAAATTACTATATATATATTTCAATCAGCTAAGTTAAATTATATTCTTCTTATTCAGCGGATTACATGCGGCTTATATGTGTGGTGGCCTGGAGATGCTAAATGTGTTCATGTTAATTAACAGTCAAACTGGCAGACTTTTGTATGGCAATAACCGGCTGACAAATTTCATGACCGCCACAGCCCTACTCGTGCATCAATCTAAGTAACATAATAAGAATTCCCATCACACTCCAGCAGGTAGCCTAGTGGTTAGGGCTTTGGTCCAATAACCGAAAGGTTGAATCCCTGAGCTGACAAGGTAAAAATCAGTCGTTCTGCTCCTGAGTAAGGCAGTTAACCCACTGTTCCCCAGGTGCCAAAAAAATGGAGGTCAATTAAGGCATCCCCCCGCACCTCTCTGATTCAGAGGTGTTGGGTTAAATGCAGAAGACACATTACAGTTGAAGGCATTCAGTTGTACAATTGACTAGGTAGCCCCCTTTCCCAGTTTAGGCTATAGATATCTGTTTTTTTTGCAAGGGCTTCGTCTTAATGCACTACATCCGCCCATGTCGGCCTTCCCCATCTGCGCTTTATGGTGGCCGAGCTACAGCTGTGTTGGTCAGAACATGAGACATTCATAAAAGCCTTCTTCTCACAAAAACGTCTGTAGCTGCCGAACAGTTTGGCCAATAAAATGACTCCCACAAGCCCCACGGGACTCGTCTAACGTTGGTACCGCCAATGTGCCAACTTTTGTTTGTAGCGTCCAAACCGTTAGGGCTACGACCAATGAGTAACAATTCATGTCTGATCTGCGATTGTGTGACTGGGGGACTGTGTCATCTATCTCTGACTTGGATCAGGCCCTTAAATGTCTTACTTCTCTGTTTAACACTGTTGCAGATAAGCATGCTCCGTATAAAAAACGAAGAGTAAAGGATGGATCAAACCCTTGGTTCATGCATGAATTGTCGGAAAAATTACAGGAAAGAAATTTAGCTTGGGCTAAGGCTAGATTGTCTGATACTACGTCTGACTAGCAGTCCTTCAGGCATTTGAGAAATAGATGTTTATCTCTGTTTAGAAAAGCAAGTCAACATACTGTACTTCTTGAACTGTGTATCTGAGAATGGTGGGAATCCAGCAAACATCTGGAAAGTAGTCACATCTCCGGAACAAAACTCCAATCCCCCCTCATTACCCCAGCAGGTTATGACAGCCTCTGGTCCTATAATAGACCAACTGGAAATGTATGGTGCTTTTAATAACCATTTTGTCTCAGCTGGCCATACATTTGAAAGAACAGTTTCTGTAAATTCCGATAATTCCAGAAGAGGGTGTCCTTTATTCACCTTGAAACAGACTGTAGAGAATAATGCACTCCCAGATACACATTCTCTAGTTTAATTTCAACCATTTTATATCTATGACGTCGTAAGTGCCTTGCTACAAATCAATGTAAAAAAAATCCACAGTGGCTGATTCTCTTGATACCTTCCTACTGCAGCTCTCTGCCCCACTTATTGCAGAATCATTAACTTATATTCTTAACTTGACAATTGTTTCTGGTGTCACATGTCCTCCCCCGACACAAAGGAGATCCTTCTGACTTAGATGACTACCGTCCAATTTACAAGTTATCTTGCCTTACCAAAATTGTTGAATCCCTGGCCAACTCTCAGCTAAGAAAGTTTTTAACTTCTCATTCTTTAATTTTACTTCACTTTTATTTAACCAGGTAGGCTAGTTTAGAACAGGTTCTCATTTGCAACTGCGACCTGGCCAAGATTAAGCAAAGCAGTTCGACACATACAGCTACACAGAGTTACACATGGAATAAACAAACAAACATACAATCAAAAATACAGTAGAAAATCTATATACAGCATGTGCAAATGAGGTAGGATAAGAGAGGTAAGGGAATAAATAGGCCATGGTGGCGAAGTAACTACAATAACTATTACATAACTATTCTATTCTAAATGTACACCAGTCTGGTTTTAGAACTGGACATAGCACTGTTTCATAGCACCTATGCTTGTTCTAGATGATGTGGTAAATTGCTTATTTCATAAAAACCATTGTGCTGCCTTATTTATAGACCTTTCCAAAGGCTGACTGAAATAGGCCTGGATCAGGCTTCTTGCATGTGGTTTGAGAATTATCTGTCAGATAGAACACAATGCGTGATTTTTGATGGTGTCGAGTTGAATCTAGTTTCCTGGATATTACAACAGGGGTTGGGACCTGTTCTTTCTAATATTTATATAAATAATATTGGTCTGTCTGTTAAAACTTGTAATATTCGTCTGTATGCAGGTGACACTGACATGTATTCCATTATCAAACTGTTGAACAGGCTATTTTAGAGCTGCAATCTGACTTTGTTGCCTTACAGAAAGCCCTGGTTAGTTTTAAACTTGTACTTAATGTGGACTAGACTAAAAATATGTTGTTCTCAAAAAGGTTTCAGATGATCTACATATTTATTAATTGGATGTTTCTTCCATCAATTCTGTTCCCACCTAGAAATATCTGGAAATTTGGATTGACAAGATTTAATGTTTAAAAAGCATACGGATGTGCTAGTTAAAAAGCTACAGTGGCTTGTGAACGTATTCACCCCCCTTGGCATTTTTCCTATTTTGTTCCCTTACAACCTGGAACTAAAATAGATTTTTGAGGGGTTTGTATCATTTGATTTACACAACATGCCTAACACTTTGAAGATGCAAAATATTTTAATTGTGAATCAAACAAGAAATAAGACAAAAAAACTGTAAACTTGACCATGCATAACTATTCACCCCCCCAAAGTCAATACTTTGTAGAGCCACCTTCTGCAGCAATTACAGCTGCAGGTCTCTTGGGGTATGTCTCTATAAGCTTGGCACATCTTGTCACTGGGATTTTTGCCCATTCTTCAAGGCAAAACTGCTCCAGCTCCTTCAAATTGGATGGCTTCCGCTGGTGTACAGCAATCATTAAGTCATACCACAGATTCTCAAATGGATTGAGGTCTGGGCTTTGACTAGGCCATTCCAAGACATTTAAATATTTCCCCTTAAACCACTCAAGTGTTGCTTTAGCAGTATACTTTGGGTCATTGTCCTGCTGGAAGGTGAACCTCGGTCCCAGTCTCAAATCTCTGGAAGACTGAAACAGTTTTCCCTCAAGAATTTCCCTGTATTTAACGCCATCCATCATTCCTTCAATTCTGACCAGTTTCCAGTCCCTTCCAATGAAAAACATCCCCACAGCATGATGCTGCCACCACCATGCTTCACTTTATTTCCCTTGTCCCCGATAGGGGAACACCAAATGTGTTTGCTTATTTTTTTCTTTAAGCAATGTTTTTTTTTCTGGACACTCTTCCGTAAAGCCCAGCTTTGTGGACTATATGGCTTAAAGTGGTCCTATGGACAGATACTCCAATCTCCACTGTGGAGATTTTTGTTTTTTTATTTTTTTGAATTTTTTGAAACAAGTATTGTTTTCATTTCACTTCACCAATTTGGACTATTTTGTGCATGTCTATTACATGAAATCCAAATAAAAATGTTTTTAAATGACAGGTTGTAATGCAACAAAATAAGAAAAACGCCAAGGGGGATGAATACTTTTGCAAGGCACTGTAAGATGGGCTTCTTTTTTAGAAATAGATCTTGCCTCTCCCTAAATAGCAGGAAGCAGATTGTATAGTAAACTTTCCTGCCAGTTCTTGACTATGTTGACACCATTTATCAGTTTGCAGCAGCCACTACTCTTAAACCTTTGGATGCCGTCTACCATAAAGCGCCCTTCGCTTTATCACAGGGGACAGTTTTAATACTCACCACTGCATCCTGTATCAAAAGGTTGGTCCTCAATAAATTCCTGCAGATCACTTCATTATTCCCTTTTTGTTGACATAGCTCTCCGAGTTAACTTCTCTGTTAGAATATAAAAACATGAGACACCAAAGCTCTGATTCACAAAGTTGGTTTACTCTTGATGTTTCTCGGGTCTCCATCAAACTAGGTAAATCCACTTTTAGTTTTAAAGCACCTCATTGCTGGAAACATTTACAAAATACATTACAATTTTGTGTTCTGGTGCCACTCAGGCAATTTCAAATATTGATTTGGGGACCTTCTTATTGGGGAACGTAATTGTTTTTCTTGAATATTTGTGCTGTGTTATTTAATTTTTTATTTTGTCTATGAAATTGTATATGCAGGGCCCTTGTGAAAGAGACCCTTGTCTCAATGGTGACTCCATGCTTAAATAAAGGTAAATATAAATATATTTGTATATCCCTAACAGCTAAGGTTAGCATTATGATAGGCTAATCTGATTCCAGATCAGATCTTAAACTGTTCTGGGGGAGTTTTCTTTCCCTCGTCCCCGATAGGGGTGATAAACATGATCCGTGGTCAGGCAGTATCCTGTAAATGTTGTTGTTAAGAGTGTTATCAAGGGCATCTCGGTGGAGTTTAATTGACCCCCATAAGGCTCACTGCACAGACCACCCAAAGGGAGATGGAGAGGGGTGGGTAGGAGTTGACTTAGGCTTGGGTGGTGTGATCTATTTTAGGCTGTGGTCCGATTCCCTCTCCCTTCTCCCTGAACAAGTGTACACTTGCATACACTTATTCACCTTCCATCATAGGACCTGGTAGAATACTTTGCAAATGCATCCTTCCTTTCTTGCTTCCTTGAAGTAATCACTGATCTGACATAATGTAATTGGTGAAGGTTATAATGGAAAGTTTGCTCACACCAATCTAGTTATATTACTTCAAGGAAACTAGAAAGGAAAGGTGCATTTTAAGAGTATTCAATCAGAGCCATTCATTTAAAAGGATTGTGTAAGAAATATGGCCGAAACTCCACTCTAGCCCCACGTTTACACCAATCCAATGTTTTTGGGAAAGGTGTAGAATCGGAAAGCAACCAGTGAGAAACTTATTGATGTCTTCAATAATTATTAATGTCTTAAATAATCTTGAGTGAACTTTTCTGTTTTACATCCAAAAGCCTTCTGCTCTTCAAGAATGGTTATTACAACCTAATTGACACAGCTCTGTACATGATGCATGTATATAATGCACATGTCACAATGGGATAAGTATAAAGGTACTGTCATTCAGCTTGACAAATGCAATGAACAGACACAGACAAACATTGCCAACACAGCATGTATTTATTGATGATGGCAGTGAGTTGGCAGTTTTACAGACGTGTCATTGCAACTGGATGCAGCAGTGACATTAGGGGCCATATTCATGAGACATTAGACACCATGCTACTGCAATACTCAGAATATTTAAAATAAAAAAAAGACATCATACAAAAACATACTCATGACAGTCACGCAGAAATGTCTTCCATGGTCCCTTCAAAGTGCATGTTATTTTCCTGTTATTATTGTGGCCATTGAGTATCATTTATACTGTAGATAATGTGTGTTGTTATACATTAGCAAGGTACAGTATTTGATAGCATGGTGGCTAATATGTTGAATACAGCCGTGGTTTGTAGCGTGCGTGTGTGTGTGAAGACATTGGGGTCTTCTTCTTTACGACGGTCTTGATGAAGGACGTGGTCTTTGGCGGTACTCTGGGATGTGGTGCATGATCCAGCCGGCCGGAGCAAGCATGCCGACAGCAAAGACGGACATGATAAAGAAGCTTTGCTGTGAGGGAGGAAGGGAGAGGAGACGAGACAAAAAATAAGAGAGACAGTAAGAGCCATACGTTATGCACGGGTTGACCCACTACTGAACTAAACCCTCGAAGCCAATTACGTTTCTGTTAAAAGACAAAAGTTAATCTGCAGTTGGTAACACTTAATCTAAAGTCTGCAGTTATAAGGCATTATGATGTGGTTATAAGGCATTGTAAGACTTGCCATGAGCATGTATGACCCACTGTCATCTCCTTATGATCCTCACATAATACCAGTTATTTTGAGCCACTTGAACATTTCACAGAGGACCATGACATAATATTATAAGCCTTATAATAGGACATTATAATAAAACATTAAAAAAGAACATTATGTATGTGTTCATACAAATAGCTTTAAGTGTTAGTAAAATATAAATGAGAATGTTTACTGCCATCTAATATTTAGAGCTGGCAGGTCTTTTGTTTAATGTCCAAATCTTCAATCGAGTTTGCTGTATTTGTATTTGTATGGCTTCAATTAGCAATATAAAGGAAAGCTTGGTGGTATATAATTTCTTCAATCTATTGAGTATACAAGTGTCACTCGAACTACTCCACCCTCAAGTATCAAAGGAACGTGTGTTTGAGCCTTCCTCTCTTTTGTGGTAGTGTTACAAACGTATGAAGGCTTGTTGTGCAATTAACTTGTCCCTGATACAAATCCCAGAAAAGTATGTCTAATTTCAGACTGGCTCATTTCCAGTTGAAGAACTTATTTATGTTTGCAATAAATTCCCATATCAAATATCAACACCAATATCTACTCTGTATTTATTTCATCACAAATGTGCTGTGGGTTATTGGAGTATGGGTATCATCAGAGGTGTTGGAAATAGTCCATTGCGTCCTACACACTGCAGCAGGGATGGGGCCCACAAAGAATCTGAACTCATCATGAGGGGCCACAGTTGCTCGCGGGTCTGCGTACCTGTTGCGTGTGCTCCCTCTCCGGCCTCTAGGTCACCAGACAGCTCGTTAGGGCGCACACCTGTCACCAGCATTACGCGCATAAGGACACTCAACTGGACTCCATCACCTCTATGATTACCTGCCCTTTGTATGTCACTCCCTTTGGATTCTTCCCCAGTTGTCATTGTTCCTGTTTCATGTCGGTGCGCTGTTTGTGTTTCTTGTTGTATTTATTAATTAATTAAATGTATTCACTCCCTGAACTTGCTTTCCGACTCTCAGCGTACATCGTTACAGTAGCCGTAGTGTGTATATATATATATATATATATATATTGATCCAATGTCCTTCAAAAGGTAGCGCGGCCAGCTAAGCGGCTCGAAGACTACAGACTTTCCCAGGAGGTCTAGGCAGGCCACATTGATCCACATCAGAGCCACCTGCCCCGGGCAATCGATTTTATTATATCCCAGGCAGCTCATTGTGTCCATACATTATACATTAGAAACCCTTTATATACTTCCAGCCAAGAGGAAAGCCTATTTTATAGCTCCGGCTCAGAGCTTTCTGGCGTATCCTTGTCTGTCCTTTAAAGTCAGTCGCAACCTCTAAGTCTGAACTCAATCATTGATGTCTGAATTGTCTAAATTGTATACATCAGTCGTTTATTCTAAACAGACTGTAAAATATAGACAGGGTAGAAGTATGGAGAGGGGTGTCAATCAATAGACATGGATCATATCCTTCCTTATCAAGGCTTTTATCCACATGGCAGTTCTACGTGTGAAATACATCAGTCTTTCTATAGTTGAGAAATGGCTCTGTGCTGTGTTTGAGATCACTCAAAAATGCAGATAAAGTGGAAGAGCCATGGCAGGACACAGCAAAATAAACATTTACCCTGTGTCCTTATCAAATCTACAGCGTGATTATCCTGGTGAAACAACCGCCTAATCCAAAGACGAGCTTGCTGCGATCTCTCTCTCTCTCTCTCTCTCTCTCTCTCTCTCTCTTTAAATTAAATTACATGGAATGTTTGAGGCAGGACAAACAAAATGCCGGTCTGTCCATCTGGTAAAAGTAAACTGGAATTGGGGAGCACAAACCCTTAAATGACTAATCAAGTCGGGCATCACCTGATGTTTAAATTATTTCAGTTATTGCAGAACACCAGTATAATTTTTTGTTGATGACATTAAATGCGTGAGTTCACCTGAGATATGAAGGATGACAATACAGGGTACTATGGCTGTTATTGTAATGTTAATACATTAAATGGTGGTTTCTTGGAATAAGCCTAGTCCTGGTCATAAAAGCAAACTCAATGGAGAATCGCATTCAAAAATGTGTTTTAGTACCGGACTAGGCTTATTCATTAAATTTCAATCGCATTCAAAAATTTGTTTTAGTACCGGACTAGGCTTATTCATTAAATTTCAACTTTGAACTATGATGGTAAAGAAACATCAAACACAATGGGCTAGTTTATGCCTGGGACTAAAAACATCTACATCCATTGAAACGTCTTTTAAGTTCAGTACTATGCTTAATCTAGGCCTCAGGAAACTGTCACTGAATGAATATAGAAGCAACAGTCCCTTGGCACATTGAGTGAGTTCCAAATTAGAGAGGACTGTCTACTGTATCAGCAGAGAGTCCCTCAGTGCAACACTCACCCCAGGTCCGATCTTGGTCTTGGGTGGCTTGCTGTAGATGCTGGACCTCCTGTCATGCAGGACCATTTTAGCCCGTACCAGAGACGCTGCCTGGGGGACCCCCTTCAGGGCCAGGACCATCCCGACAGCTGTGGATGTGTGGGGATGTGAGGGATGGGGGAGGAAGTCAGCGCATGTAGCTCTTGAGCTTTGGGTCTCAAGAGTGCTGAGGAACCTCCCGACGCATGTGAAATAGACCCCAGGACCAGTCACATTAACATGGGTGGAGTCAGGAGGATGTTTTTTAGGCAATCAGAAAGGGGGGGGGGGGGTATCAGGGCCATGTTGTTCAACAATAGCTCATGTTGTCGTCAGGCAGATTTGTGATCTTGAGGACTGCATGGAGACACTGTCTGGAACTTTTTGAGAAACCATCTGTTGAATGGCCTTAAGTCAACGTAAGGTTTGGGCATGATTTGTATCTGTAAAAAATGTTGAACTAAGGCTGTGTCAAAGACTTGATTTAAAGGGAGTTGGTCTTCGATTGATGTCAAGGTAGTATTTAACCCTGACGCCATAAACCTTTTTTTCCAATGATCCAACTTTATGGACATGAATAAGTGGGCCAGAGCACATCATCCTCTAATGATGTAATAAGCATAAAAAACCCAAAGCTCCTTCTGCTTTCATGACTGATTAGTACTCATTACCTGATTTCAGTATGTCTTGGTCATTCAAGTTTAGTTGCTAATTATTTGTCCGATTTTGGCTTGAATGTTGGATGTAGGGTTCATAAACATATGTTACAACAATGTCCCATGAAAACAAAGAAATCGGGCAAACAGTCAAACAATATAATCTTTTGCTCATAGAGATCTAGTATGGACAATATTTTCAATAGGGGACTCCATTTTGCTCAAAAGGCAAATGTTCCCTATAGCCTCTCTATTCTACTGTAGGCCTATAGTGATTTTACATAATTTTAGAGGGGAGAAGATAGATAATGGGTGCTAAATAGAACCTGTCACACAACAAAACACGGCTCCAGCCCTCTGGTCTTTGTCTGGCCAGCAGGTGTCTTAATTGTGCCTTACAATGGCCACCTGATTGGTAACGATCGAATTTTCCATGACGATCAAAGGAGGATAAAGGGTGTAGGGGGAAACAGCCAGCTGTGTTAAGTGTCATCTGTCAAGATGGGGCTGAGAAGTCATGCTTCACCAGTGACAGCAGCACTGTTGTGGAGTAAAGTAATAGCAATGCGGTATTCTACAGGGGTGGATTATTAATACATTTTATTGTAATGCGCTTTTCAAAAACCCAAAGTCTGCATGTTTTCTGTTTGTTAAAACATTACTGGCCTCAGACCAGTGCTTAGGGCCCACAACCCCTTACAAAACACTGTCCTGTTTAGAGCATGAATGTAGGCTAATATTGAACCACGTGGTTCAATTGCAACCAACGGACAGAACTACATAGTGGCGCATTAAAGGAACTGCATGGTCAAACTGACATCTGCATTGGCCGTGCAGCATTTATAGTGATAAGGTCTCTACAGAAGTCTGGGCATTCATACTTCTTGCACTTCCCGGAGCAACGCAGAGCTGTTGTGAAGGAATTTGTTAAGGAAGTGAGTTTGTGTTTATACAGGACCTCCTGCCCCCACATACCGACAACCAATCACGTCAACGCGGAGCTATTTTCAGCTCAAGCTTAAAATGGCTCTTAGTGCTGGATTTCTTAAAACGCTACTAATGGGAGATTACATGCACCTGCATGTTAAAACAAACTTGCTTGCAACCCAAAACCAACAAGAATAACCCAGCAGATCAGTTGATTGCATGTTGTTAACGTGTCAAAAGTGTCTGAAAGGCCCTGAAATATCAACCTATTAGAAACATTAAAGATCGCAAGGCTGGACATGTATCTAAAATACTTATTGTAAGAATATGAGGTCATATTTCTTACAAAACATTTCATCTTAAATGTCAACATAATAAGAATATAAGTTGAGTCACTTAAAATCATTTGTTGAGACTACAATTTAATGAAAACAGATTATATATTAACTCAATGCCGAATGGCTTGATTTAGGTACACACACTGACATGTATTCATATGGAAGCCAGGCTTCCCCAAAGAATGTAACAATATTTTTTTAAATATTCAATAATTTATCTTTCATCTCTCTGTGTTTCATAATTTTCCTTCAATTAGCAAGAGGCTGAATGTATCTCACAGTAGAAAGAATCTGAGCAAGCGAAACAGCGCCCCTCTGTCTCTTTAGGTGTAGGCCATCTATCTGATGCTGTGTGGTCCAAATTATTATGACATTGTTGCCGACCTGTAGCATTGAAGGCAATGGAAGCCAACGAGAATATGGCCTCCCTTTAACAACAAAAAGTATAAAACATTTGCCAATCAGCATTGAGCTAAACTGAACGAGCTGAACTTTGAATGGTGCTTGTGCACCAAAAAAAAAAAGTGTCAAGGGAAGCCAGCTTGGATTTGAGAGCATATGTCATTGACAAAAAACTTTAAATTGTTGCATCTCATTGTGTTGTTGTCCTCCGGTGGCTAGCTAACCAACTGACTAAAATTGTCCCTTTCCTAAATTAGCCATGGATGGAGATAGGGATTTGGACTTGTGGTTTTACTTAATTCTCTGTACTTGCCAATGATTGTAACGGTGATTCTGATCCAACCATTAACTCCCTGGCCTGACAGGATGGAAGTTCAATATGTAGCTAGATGTAGAAGGCTAATATTAACTAGCTAACGTTGCCCATTAATGGAAGTTAGGCTTGCGAGCAAGCATTTTAGCCAGGACAACAAAGCTAGGACAACAAAAAATAAAAGTGTGTACTGTATGACAGAGTGATAGACTGTTTCGTCAACATGAAAGAGAGGAGGATGACATTGGCGTTTCTCTCAACATGTTTTTCTATTTGCACAAACTCGTACGCACACACACACGCACACAGAAATCCGACCCATGGACAGCCACATCATATTTAGCTTACGATGATTGGACTAAATTGTTTTTGGTATCTTTTAGTTGTTACTGTATTAGACTAAGCAGAGGTGATTTGATGATGCTGAAATGTTGAAGTTGAAATGGTGCTGGAATAGT
Source organism: Oncorhynchus masou masou (assembly GCF_036934945.1). Taxonomy (NCBI): domain Eukaryota; kingdom Metazoa; phylum Chordata; class Actinopteri; order Salmoniformes; family Salmonidae; genus Oncorhynchus; species Oncorhynchus masou. The sequence goes on along the minus strand of NC_088230.1, from coordinate 14,023,902 downwards.
GGAGGCAGCTCCTGTTTTCTTTGTGACTTGTGGTAACTCTCTATGGTTCTAAATCAATAGTAGTTCAGTGGTTCGAAAATGTCGAAAGCATTAACTTGCATGACCATGCTATGCTCTAGGTCATGTAACTGTCTGTTACTATACATGCTATATGCTTTGTGAATTTCACTGTACAGAGGTTGTTGTCCGGTTTTGTGATAAAACAAAGGTGTGGTTGGATTTATACTGCCATTGTGCCTTCTTATTGTCTCGGCCTTTAAGCCTGTATATATCATGTTCGCAAGGCATATGTATTAACAGGTTATAGAGCAAACAACGCAATTATCACAACATATGGGTAGGGGGGGGCTTGGCTTCCCAAGTGATTTTACTGTTTTTGAGCATGTTGTTCAGAAAATAAATCAGATAGGATCATTCTGATCCAGATGCCACAATATAAAGATCACAGGATCCAGATTTTCAGTGCTTTGGATAGGTCTCAAAATTTTGCTTAGCCAAAAAGACAGCCCAGTTTTTAAAAACTTTTTATCTGGATTCTGTAGTCCTCTTTTTTCTATCCACAATCAGATCAGTAAGGCTATTTTTTGGCTGTTTTTTCACAAAATAATCGGATAAGATCATTCTGATCCAGATGCCACAATATCAAGATTACAGGCTCTGTTAAATATTATAGCTCCTGCTTATCAATTATACAGTAAGTTTATCACTTATACAGTAAAGTAATTAGATGCATTTATTTGACACTTATCAATATAACAACTGACCATATGCCTATCCTGCATTCAATTTAACATAATGAACCTTTGGTTTTCAGTTGAAATAACGTTTTCTCCTGACCTTAGTTACATTGAATTATCTTGGTTGTAGTGCCTTTCACATGTCTAAATCCACCCTGAATCCCTCCTTAAAGTGGAATCAAGATAATCCAGATTTTTGGCTTCAAAACGATCCTAATCACTACCTTTGAGTTGAAAAAAAATGCAAACAAGGCACACAATCCTGATTAAAATTGAGATTTGATGACCAAATCCTTATCTGGAGAATTAGAATCTCATTAGATTTTCTTTTTAACCCAATGCTAACATTTAATCATATCCAATTGCTGAAATTCAAGTAGATAACTTTTGAAAAACTGCTGCATGATGAATGAAGATAGGCAAGACAAAAGAGTTTGCATGTCACTTGTAACGAAATGGATTTGCATAACTCTAAATACATTTTATACCCACGAAACCCCATAATGACAAAGCGAAAACAGGTTTAGAAATGTTTGCAAATGTATTACTATTAAAAAACAAAAATACCTTATTTACATAAGTATTCAGACCCTTTGCTATGAGACTCATAATTGGGTGCAGGTGCATCTGGTTTCCATTGATCATTCTTGAGATGTTTCTACAGCTTGATTGGAGTCCACCTGTGGTAAATTCAATTGATTGGACATGATTTGGAAATGCACACACCTGTCTATATGAGGTTCCATAGTTGACAGTGCATGTCAGAGCAAAAAAACGAACCATGAGGTCAAAGGAATTGTCCATAGAGCTCAGAAACAGGATTGTGTTGAGGCACAGATCTGGGGAAATGTACCAAAAACCTTCTGCAGCATTGAAAATCCCCCAAGAACACAGTGGCCTCCATCATTCTTAAATGGAAGAAGATGGTGGTTCAAAGACTCTTACTAGAAATGGTCGTCTGGCCAGTCTGATCAATCGGGGGAGAAGTGCCTTGATGGTCACTATGAGAGAGCTCCAGAGTTCCTCTGTGGAGATGGGAGAACCTTCCAGAAGGACAACCATCTCTGCAGCACTCCACCAATCAGGCCTTTATAGTAGAGTGGCCAGACAGAAGCCACACCTCAGTAAAAGTCACATGACAGCCCGCTTGGAGTTTGCCAAAATGCACCTAAAGAACTTTCAGACCATGAGAAACGAGATTCTCTGGTCTGATGAAACCAAGATTGAACTCTTTGGTCTGAATGCCAATCATCACATCTGGAGGACCCCTGGCACCATACCTATGGTGAAGCATGGTGGTGACAACATCATGCTGTGGGGAGGTTTTTGCAGCGGCAGGGACTGGGAGACCAGCCAGGATCGAGGGAAAGATGAACGGAGCAACGTACAGAGATATCCTTGATGAAAACCTACTTCAGAGTGCCCAGGACCTCAGACTGGGGCAGAGTTTCACCTTCCAACAGCACAACGACCCTTAGCACACAGCCAAGACAATGCAAGAGTGGCTTCGGGACAAGTCTCTGAATGTTCTTGAGTGGTCCAGCCAGAGCCCGGACTAGAACCCGATCAAACATTTCTGGAGGTACCTGAAAATAGCTCCCAATCCAACCTGAACGAGCTCGAAAGGATTTGTAGAGAAGACTGGGAGAAACTCCCCAAATACAGGTGTACCAAGCTTGCAGCATCATACCCAAGAAGACTTGAGGCTGTAATCACTGCCAAATGTGCTTCAACAAAGTACAGAGTAAATGGTCTGAATACTTATGTAAATGTGATATTTCCATTTTGTATTTTTAACGCATTTGCAAATTCTTCTAAAAAACGTTTTTTGCTTTGTCATTATGGGGTATTGTGTGTGGATTAATGAGGGGGAAAAAACAATTGAATCATTTTTAGAATACGGCTGTAATGTAACAAAATGTGGAAAAAATCAAGGGGTCTGAATATTTTCTGAAGGCACTGTATAAATACTTTAAAAAAGTGTTAAATATATTTTTTTAATCACAATCTCACTGAATAACTAAAATAATTCTAAACACAAATCCATATCGTTCAGAAATCATCCCCATCAGGAAAACGCAACCCCAGCATTATTCAAGCATGCCTCAAGTAAGCAAATTAAGTTGTCTATTTTTGTTGGAGCATGGCTAACTTGATCTGCTCACAAGATTTCCATAAGCATTATCACTGGTGTCTTTCATTCTAATCACTACCTTGAGTTTTGAAAATGCAAAAACAACATTTAGGTGAGATTGGAATTCCAAAAATCCTCATCCCTATCCGGAGGATCAAAATCTAATTTTTTTGTTTTGAAAAACCCAATTCTGACATTTAATCCAATCCGATTGGGGAAATCCTAGCAGATAATGTTTTTATAAACTGGTCCCTGAAGCGCTAAAATGTCTTGAAAGATTTTGGTTGAAAGCAGGACTAAAAGTTAACACTGATAGCTTTAGGGAACGGTAATGCGATGGCCAATAATGGTGGAAATTGAGATCAGCTGTGCTGGGAATTTTTGTGGAAATTGATGGTTTAACAAGAGAGCAGCTGGCAATAATCTGGTGGCCATTGATGATTGCAATTGACAGAGTATGCCTAACTCCAGTCCTTGAGGGCCAGTGTGACTGTGTCAGTCATGCACAATCTAAAGTACAGAGTAAGGCAGAAATCATTTTTTGTTTTAACAAACTATGACACCATGGACAGGGTCAGTTATCTTTTTAAAATTATAACAAAAGTATTTATTTGAGAAGTATGGAAAATAAATGGAGTGAAGAGGAAGAAGAAATGGAAGTAGGTCAAATAGAAATACATGGCACTTGTCTCAGAAATAAAGTAACTATTGGTCACAGAGGTGCACTAGCCAGAAGAATCCAGCATGCTAGCCTAGCATTTTAGCATGCAGACGAAAAAGAGTTTTATTAAAAACGAGCATAATCCTTTTCGATTTGTCAGTTGGGATAATGGGATAATTATCATGCCATCTCCCATCTCTGGATTGTAGTACATTTTCCAAGCCATGTCTCACGCCAGCTCCACTCTGCTCGGATTGTACTTGCTTTCACAAGTTGAGCTGAAATTTTCACCATATCTTCACATTTAGAGTTCACATGTTAACACCACCTTTTCACGTGAGGAGAATAACATGTTTTCACCTCACATGTGAAAATCACATTTTCAGTTTCACATGTAAGACAACTCCACATGTAAAAATATTACTTTTGCATATGGAATTGCAAGTTCACACGTGAGAGTGAAATATACTTAGTGCTACCAGGGGAGGCATTAAGTGTGTTACTGCTGCAGGCACACCTCTCTTCTTCATACATTGGTATATGACTGTTGGATGAACCTCAGTAAAAAGAACAGAAAAGCTAGCTCTCCGTGTCTCATTTTTTTATCCTGTTTTACCGTTTCTATGCATGGTTACATTTTCAAATTCTAGAGATAACATATTTAAGTAAACTGTGATGAGTTTCCTGGTTTATAGATTCATAATTTTGACCGAGTGAAACATGTGATATTTTTACGATTTGCATGAGTGTAACCAAGCTAAGTAGCTAGTTATCTAGCTTACTTCTGAATGCAAGTCAATGATAAAAAGATGTCCTTTCGGATGATTTTAACATTTCTGTTCTATAAATGTTTTGCCCAGTTTTATTCGTTAAACGAGGGCTCATATTGAGTGTGTTTACATGTGTACATATGAACCACACTAATGCTAGGGAAGCATTGGAGTTAACATGGGCCAGTATGCCTGTCGACACCTTGTAGAGTCCATGCCCCAGCAAATTGAGGCAGTTCTAAAGGCAATATATTGGTGGTACAATTCAATGTAAGGAAGGTGTTCCTAATGTTTTGTACACTCCGTGTATGTTAAGACATTTCTTATCTCATGAAACCACACAAATCCGGCAAACATTAGGCAAACATGTTTTTGCTCATAGGGTACTCGATTTGACTCAAATGGCAAAAGTTCCCTATAGCCTCTCTATTCTACTGTAGGCCTAGTGATTTTACATAATTTTAGAGGGAAGAAGATAATAAAGGGTGCGAACTAGAACACGGCACACAACAAAACATGGCACCTGGCCCTCTGGTCTTTGTCTGCCTTACAAGGGCCGCCTGATTGGTAAGGATCTGATTTTCCATGAAGATCAAAGGAGGATAAAGGGTGTAGGGGGAAACAGCCAGCTGTGTTTTGTGTCATCTGTCAAGATGGGGCTGAGAAGTCATGCTTCACCAGTGACAGCAGCACTGTTGTGGACTAAAGTAACACGGAAGGTAGTCACTAATCTTGTGTGGGTGGATGAAGTGTTTTACTAAATACAATGTATAGGGAAAAGCCTTACAGAAGCAGACCAACAATCACAATTTAATTAGTACATAGCTCAACAGCCAATGCAGTCAAACTCGATGGTAGTCTGTGTGGTAAATTATTAATACATTTTATTTGTAATGCGCTTTTCAAAAACCCAAAGTCAGCTTGTTTGATGTTTGTTAAAACACATTACTGGCCTCAGACCAGTGCTTAGGGTCCACAACTCCTTAACTTCACACTCTAAACAGGACAGTGTTTGGTAAGTTAATATTGAACCCGGTGGATCAATTGCAATCAAAAGGCAGAACTGCATAGCTGCAGATTAGTGCTGGATTTCATTTACACCTGCAATTTAAGACAAACGTCCTTGCAACCAAAAACTCTAAAGAATAAACCAGCAGATGTAAAATGTGCACAGGGAGTCCGGAAGCAAGTTCAGGAAGTGAAACATAATGCAAAACAGGAAACACGAACCACGCCACACCGACGCCTGGGGTAGGAAACAAAGGGAGTGACATATATAGGGAAGGTAATCAAGGACGTGATGGAGTCCAGGTGAGTGTCATTATGCGCTGATGAGCACAACGATGGTGACAGGTAGACCAGCGCCATAACAAGCAGCCTGGTGACCTAGAGGCCGGAGAGGGAGCACACGTGACAGCAGATCAGTTGATTGCATGTTGTTAATGAGTCAAAGAAAGTCTGATACTCCCGCCCCCAATGAAATATTAACCTATCAGAAACACTAGAAATTGCAAGGCTGGAAATGTACATTACCGTTCAAATGTTTGTCACTTAGAAATGTCCTTGTTTTTGAAAGAAAAGCAGTTTTTGTCCATTAAAATAACATGAAGTTGATCAGAAATACTGTGTAGACATTGTTAATGTTGTAAATTACTATTGTTTCTGCAAAAGGCAGATTTTTTTAAAGGAATATCTACATAGGTGTACAGAGGCCCATTATCAGCAACCATCATTCCTGTATTCCAATTGCTCAGTTCTGCACCGGGGCCTCCCACTCCTCTTTCTATTCTGGTTAGTGCCAGTTTGCACTGTTCTGTGAAGGGAATAGTACACAGCGTTGTATGAGATCTTCAGTTTCTTGGCAATTTCTCAGATGGAATAGCCTTAATTTCTCAGAACAAGAATAGACTGATGAGTTTCAGAAGAACGGTCTTTGTTTCTGGCCATTTTGAGCCTGTAGTCGAACCCACAAATGCTGATGCTCCAGATACTCAAGGCCAGTTTTGTTTCTTTAATCAGAACAACAGTTTTCAGCTGTGCTAACACAATTGCAAATGGGTTTTCTAATGATCAATCATCCTTTTAAAATGATAAACTTGGATTAGCTAATGCAACGTGCCATTGAAACACAGGAGTGATGGTTGCTGATAATGGGCCTCTGTACACCTACGTAGACTGATTTTTAAAGGAATATCATTTCCCGGTACAATAGTCATTTACAACATTAACAATGTCTACACTGTATTTCTGATCCATTTTATGTTATTTTAATGGACAAAAAAAATGTGCTTTTCTTTCAAAAACAAGGACATTTCTAAGTGACCCCAAACTTATGAGCAGTAGTGTATCTAAAAATACTTAGTGTAAGAATATGGTTATATTTCCCACAAAACAGTTCATCTTAAATGTCAAGATTATATTTATTTGAATTAATTGTGATTTAAAATAACTGGAATTAAAACAGATTATATATTAACTCAATCCCGTTTGGCTTGAGTTCATTACAAATTTTTATTTGTGGACAGTTTTGGGATATTTACTTTTCCCCTTTTGATAAGAAATTACCATACTGTATTAAGACAAGTTATTGTTAATGAATTACATAAATTGGAAATGAAAAAGTAAATACACCAACATGAGTTCCTTTCATAAAATATGTAGGGTAAATTGACCATTAGATTTGCCGTGGTAAACTATTAAATATTTCGGTTGTATGGAATGTTAATCAAACAGTTATATTGATGCTTAGTCTGGTCAATGAGTATGTTTATTATATACTGACGATAATTGTGACAGTTTTAAAAAAGTATTTAATTTGTATCAGAATGATACAGATTCTGTGATGCTCTTTTTTGGACATTTTTAATCTGTTTTCTTTCCAGAAAAGAATCGGATAGGATCATTCTGATCCAGGTGCCACAATATCAAGATCACAGAATCTGGATCTTCAGTGCTTTGGATAGGTCTCTATGTGGCCATCTACTGAGCCAGTTAAATTACAACATTTTGTCTCGCCAAAAACACAGCCCAGTTTCTTTTATCTTGATCAGAATATGTAATCATCTTTTCTCTATCCACAATCAGATCAATCTTACTATTTTTAATAATAGGATCATTCTGATCCAGATGCCACAATATCAAGATTACAGGCTCTATTAAAACAGAGCTTGCATATCACTTGTAAGTAAGTAGATGTATTTATTTGCCACTTCTCAAAATAACAACTGACCACATACCTATACTGCAGTTAATTTAACATAATGAACCTTTGGTTTTCAGGTGGAAGAATGTTTTAACCTCACCACGCTAATGATATGTCCTTTGGTTACTTAAGTAAATTTGTATCTAACATTAATAGTTACATGCTAATTCTTAACCGCTAGCTAGCTTAGTTCTAGGCACTAGCTTGGCTGCCATTTCGTCCGAGAGCTATTTTTTGCTTCTGTTATGTTATCTGTCTATTGTTTTTTTACATTTAATACACAGGCCTAAACATGGAATGATTGTAAACAGATGTAAATAGATACTTTTCTACGAAGATATTATGAATTGAACAGTCAATATTGTAATGAAACAGGCAGGGAGCAGGCCTCAAACCCTTCCAGGGTCGTTACAATATTCTGAAATTGAGAGAAATTGACAATATAAATTGGAAGAGAAACCCAGTAAAAATGAACTCCACGTGTCTATTTATCCTGTTTAACATGTTAAAATGTACATACAAATTTGAAAATGCACGTGAAAGTGTAGCGGACATGAGACAGTCACAGTTGCTCATGGTCACATAAGGTAGCCCCTCTTGCAACTTCAAAATCATTGTTGGCCCTCTTGGTCTAATGGCCAAGACATATCCGTTAAGGCTTTAAAAGTGTTCTTACACTATTTTTAAAAATATTTTCATATATTTAACCTTTATAGCAAGTCAGTTAAGAACACATTTTTACTTGCACTATGACTTTGAAATCAACTGGGAAATGTTTTTTGATGTGTAATGTGATTGACTCTACATTCAGTAATGAGAGAAAATTGATAGGGGTACCCACAGTGCTTGGAGGGGAAACATTCCATGTGCCAGTGGATGAGACAACATGAGACGTTGTGGCTTCAGTTCATGTCAGGGGAAAGTTGACAATGGTAGTGGAGTGGAGTAGTCATCACCTCTTAATCAGGGAACATGAGGGGACTTAGCAGTAAATACAAATAGCAGATACATTCCATTACAGCTGCGCCATTGTAGGTTTGGACAAAGAGTTTCTCTGAAGTTAGACATCTCAAAATTCATAAAGTCAAACAGACTGCACATCTCTCCCACTTGACACTTCAAAGTAGCCCAAGAAACGTTCCTGAATAAAGCCCTGATCATCCACATACCTGACAATTACAAGCGACTGGTGGCACCATAGGCCCCAGAGCTGTGGGGCAATATTTACCCCTTGGGGTCTGGAGCTTTTACTTAAAAGTTAACTAGGAAAACACTGGATCCTGTAAAGGTATGACAGTAATCAGTTCTAAAAAATGTTTATGGCCAATGGGACCAGTTTTTCCTAATCAAGTTTTAAAATTCTCCTGAAAATAAACCCCTGGCACTGGGGGGGGGTGAAAACCCTGTCAAACTGCAGCTACCTTATATTTGTTCATATACATGATCTTTAGACTAGATTACGAGGGGGATTTCCTCTACCCAGATACATAGACAACAACTGATAGACAATAGAACTCACAGGGTTGAGCTTGATTTATGCATGTTTGCATCATGCAGGCCTATGCAACTATAGGCCTTGTAAAAAAATGACTCAGAAATGCCATCTTTATGTCGATGATTAATTCCAGGTAATCATTTTGGATTAAAAAGGATAGGATCACGTGAACAATAGTGCCTGACCTATAGCATATCATAATCACATCAATAAATTGGTCATAATAAAAACTCTGAACACCATAACACGTGACAGCATAATGGATGCAGAGGACATGACAAATAAACTTGAAGTTAGTTTACTGGTTTCTCAGGAGGGAAAGGGGAAGTCCGATGTGTAGGACTTTTGACTTAGTTGTGGAAGCTTACAATCCCCCCAAATTGGACCATTTGGAACAGTTTAAACGACATGAAATAAAGTATACCAGAGAATCTGTTAACGAAAAAATATTGTAAAGCCTTTATTAATGCAAAGACTAAAAACTGTTGCATGCATTTGTGAATTAAATTGCTGGCAGTTTATTTATTGTTTAGGCTAATTATTCAAGGCTCCCTTTGTTATTTCATTTAAAAAAAATGCTTGATTGCATTTCAAAGCATGGATGAGGAATGAATTAATGATTGATTGACACAGTATCCTATAGGCTACATTGAAATATAGGCCTAAGTTACGGTATAAAGACAGCTAAACAGGACGCACTCTTAGGCCTACAGCTCGATGTTGGTTATACAAGGCTGCTATACTACGCCTACTAATGACAATGACATGAGTTATTAAAATGATAATATTAACAATAAGAAAAATGAGGGTGTAGGAGCGAGAAATTGCTTTATCCAACATGTTTGTAACGGCATTCGTCTGTTGAAGGAGAAGCGGACCAAAATGCAGCCTGGTGGTTACTCATGTTCTTTAATGAAAATGAACTAGACATGAAATAACTTAAATACACAAAACAAACGGAACGTGAAAACCTATATTGCCTATCTGGTGACAACAAACACTGAGACACGAACAATCACCCACGAAATACTCAAAGAATATGGCTGCCTAAATATGGATCCCAATCAGAGACAAAAAATCACCTGACTGATTGAGAATCGCCTCAGGCAGCCATAGACTATGCTAGACACCCCCAAGACAAAACACACCAAAAACCCATGTCACACCCTGGCCTGACCAAATAAATAAAGAAACACAATATATATCAACCAGGGCGTGACAATGTTGCAGTTGCATGATACTTAAGAGCTCACAGAATCAGTAGACTAATTAAACACACTCTCAAACAGGCAACTGAAGCAGGATCTGTCGTATTTCTTTAGAAATATATGGATGATTTAGAAACATGCACAATAGGCTATTGACTACAGAGTACAGACCTAATTAAGTTCCGGTTTAGACAAGGCAAGGGCGATTTTCTCGTCTCACTCTGCTGCTGCCCCGCCACATTTTTTTCAACACCAATATGCGGGTTAACTTTGCTATTATGCATATAGCAACATGGTCTTGGAAAAGGCTCCAAGCCAACGGCGCACTGAAGATTAGGTTAAGTTTCAGAAACGCAGAAAGTGACCACTATCCAACACAGGTTAAAGCAAATTGGTCGTAAAATAATATTATTTTTTATTAGTGTTGCACACAGCGCTGCAAAATTACAGGAACTTTCAATAAATTCCCTGGTTTAAAAAATCCTGGTCGGAGGACTTCAGATTTCCTGCAAATTCCATTCTGGTTCTGACACCTCCAAACGAGATTTACTGTGAGACGTACTGTGAGACGCCTAAAGCAACGCTACAATGAGACAGGACGGATAGCTGATCGTCCACAGTGGCAGACCATGTGTAACACCTGCACAGGATCGGTACATCCGAACATCACACCTGCAGGACAGGTACAGGATGGCAAAAACTGCCCTAGTTACACCAGGAACGCATAATCTCTCCATCAGTGCTCAGACTGTCCGCAATAGGCTGAGAGAGGCTGGACTGAGGGCTTGTAGGCCTGTTGTAATGCAGGTCCTCACCAGATATTACCGGCAACAACGTCATCTATGGGCACAAACCCACCGTCGCTGGACCAGACAGGATTGGCAAAAAAATGCTCTTCAGTGATGAGTCGCGGTTTTGTCTCACCAGGGGTGATGGTCAGATTCGCATTCATCGTCGAAGGAAGGAGCGTTACACCGAGGCCTGTACTCTGGAGCAGGATCGATTTGGAGGTGGAGGGTCTGTCATGGTTGTTACGAATCCCTTTTTGGCCCGACAGTCGAGGGGGGATGGTAATGAGACCCGTAACATAACTCATGCAAATTATAATAGTGACAAAGCAAAGGTGTGAACGAAATAACCAGGACAACTGAAATCTACCGTCAAACTCAAGGTTTATTTGAAAACACACGGTAATGGGGGGAGCAGGAAAAAGGGGCTGAGCTGGACCCAAGGAAAGAAACAATAAATATTTTTAAAAAACCTAAGCTAGACTAGCCTACTTTAACAGCTAACTAACCAAAAATACAGTGGGTGGTCCACCCAGTTCTAACTAGTGTATTTAACAAAGTCTACCTACGGGTAGTGTATGCCCATGGGCGACTTGTCTTGGTTTCCCCTTTTCCCACCAGCAATCAAACACAAACACCATAACCAAAACAATACTCACAGGTGATGACAAAGTGCTATGGAGGTGCTCAAACAAGAGAGGTTAATACACAACGAGAGAGTGAATCAGAGACCTACAGACATGGCATTTACAGAGAGATTGAGCTCAAGAGCAAACAACTGACAGGGTTTTTAAACCAAGGGAAAGGAACTGTGATAGGGTAGGAAAACAGGAGGTGTGTCTTCTGATTGATGGGTGACTGATTGGGGAGTGATGATTTTCACCTGTGAGGAGAGAAGGGGAGCAGACACAGGATACATACACCCGTAACACTCCCACCCTTAAAAGAGCAACCCTAGGGATTGCGACCACAGTATTACAATGAATACTCACAACAATAACAACGCAACAACCTTGCAAAACATACAACAATCATTACACACGAGACAAAGCATCCGCAAAGACATGATCAGAACCCTTTTTGTGGCGGATCTCCAAATTATAATTCTGTACAATCATCGCCCAACGCACAAGGCGCTGGTTCTGGTTGTACATTCGGTGGAGAAAAACTAAGGGGTTATGGTCAGTATATACAATCACTGGTAAAGCACTGGAACCAATATATACTTCAAAGTATTGCAGAGCCAACAACAAAGCAAGAGCTTCTTGTTCTATTGTCGCATAGTTTGTTTGACATTTATTACATTTACGGGAAAAATAACAAACGGGATTATCTACTCCACTCTTGTCCTGCTGCAGTAGAACAGCACCAGCACCTCTGGCACTAGCATCTACCTCAAGTTTGAACGGTTGTTCAAAATCCGGAGCAGCAAGTACAGGGGTACTACATAAGAGTGCTTTCGCAGATTCAAAAGATCTCTTACAATCAGGGGACCACACAAATGATCTAGCCGGCCTAAGCAAATCGGTCAATGGAGCAACTACCGCAGAGAAATTTTTACAGAAGCTACGGTAGTAGCCAACCACCCCTAAAAAGCGCCGTAGCTCTCGACTGGTGGTAGGTGCAGGGAATACAGTTATAGCCAAGACCTTGGCATCAACAGGGCGCACCTGTCCATGGCCAACCTCTTTACCGAGATAGGTAACAGTAGCCTTCCCAAACTCGCACTTTGCCAAGTTCAGGGTTAGAGAAGCAGCTGCCAACCGTTCACATACTACCCTTAGAGTCAACATGATCTGACCACTCAGACGAATAAATCACTAGGTCATCAAGGTATGCACTACAATTAGGAACGCCAGCTAATACGGAGTTAACCAGTCGTTGGAAAGTGGCTGGTGCATTTCGCATCCCAAAAGCCATGACAGTACCGTAGGAAGTTGTCTGGGGTCACAAAGGCAGAAATCTCAGAAGCACGTGAAGTTACCGGAACCTGACAGTAACCTTTTAAGAGGTCCAACTTAGTTACGTACTTAGCAGCACCAATAGTGTCGATACAGTCGTCCAGTCTGGGTAACGGGTACGAATCTGGCATTGTGACAGAATTTACCTTTTGATAATCCATACATAAATCTGGAAGTACCATCAGGTTTAGGAACCAGAATGCAAGGAGAACTCCAAGGTCTGGAACTTAGCTTAGCCAGGTCATTCTCCAACAAATATTTCACCTCATCCCTCATTATCTTCCTCTTGGAAGCATTGATACGATATGGGTGTGGCTTGATAGGTGTAGCATTTCCAACATTAATGTCATGTTCCAACACGTTTGTGCGAGTAGGAACGTCATTAAAGAGACATGGAAAACTGTATAGTAGCCTCACAATATAATTGGCCTGTCCATCCGTTAAATGAACCAGACCTGACTGGATAGACAGCAGCATTTCTGAGTTGGGCAATCTTAACACACTGCTGCTGAGTATTGCGCAACTCCAATCCATCAACATCATCAATATGACAGTCCACTATCATCGCAGTAGTAGCAGAGGAGACAGCAGTACCTTCCTCTGTTTTTGAACTCTCTAACTGTGTGATGGGTCGGGTGTGGTAAGCTTTCAACATGTTAATGTGACACACACGATTGGCGTGGTCTATCAGGAGTTTGAAGCACATATTTTCTTTTCAATTATATAAGGACCAGAGAAACGAGCTAACAGTGAAGATCCTGGAACAGGTAATAACACCAGTACTTGGTCACCTGGCTGTAGTGGACGAGAAACAGCCTCTTTCATAGTGTCTTTTCATGCTCTTCTGTGAGGAAGACAGAGCTTCCTTTGCGTAGGCGCTCACGAAAGCGACTAACGTAGTCCAACACATTCTCGTCTCCTGTACACAACTCTTGGGACAAGAACTGTTCTTTAAGGACTTTCATTGGTCCTCTCACTGTGACCAAACACTAGTTCAGCCGGGCTGAAACCTAGGGACTTCAGCAAACAAAACTAGAGGAACTTCCTCATCCCAATCTTTCTCAGATTCCAAACAATATTTACGTAGCATAGACTTCAGTGTCTGATGCCATCTTTCAAGCGCACCCTGAGTCTCTGGGTGATAGTCGCTTGACACACGGTGCGTAATTGACAAGGATTTTAACACCTGCTTGAAGAGCTTGGATAGGAAATTGGTACCTTGATCTCTTTGTACCACCTTAGGTAACCCGAATGTCATGAAGAATTTTATTAAGGCTTTACTCACTACCGGGGATGTAATCCTTTGCAGAGGAATAGCGTCGGTTATCTTGTAGCCATACACATTATCGTTAACAAAAACTGGTTACCCGATTTTGTCTTCGGTAACGGTCCGACACAATCAACCACCACATGCTCGAATGGTTCACCTATGACAGGTATGGGACAAAGAGCGGGAGGAATAACCTGATTTGGTTTTCCTGTTATCTGACATGTGTGGCATGTCCGACAGAACTGAGCCACATCTTGTTTTAAACCCGGCCAAAAGAAATGTTGAAGGATCCGATCATAAGTCTTTGTAATTCGTAAATGACCAGACCACTGGTGATCATGAGCAAGGGATAATACAGTTTGTTGAAAGGCTGTAGGAATCACTATTTGGTAAACAGCATTCCAATCTCCACACGAGTCAACATGGGATTTCCATTTACGCATGAGGAGATAACCATCAATGAAGTAAGCCACGTTCTTCTTCACATCTTCCAATGAGACAACACTAGAAAAACATTTAGCAAGCTTGTTGTCATACTTTTGGTTAGCAATCAGTTGCTCACGAGTGACTGCTAACTGTATTGCATCAGCAATAAGTTCAACGTTCTTTGATTCTTTCCTGGGCTGTTTGTCAGAGGTGATGAACTTCTCAGAAGTACCACACAATCCATCCTCTTGATCAACCTCTTTGAACAGAACAGTGTTCGACAAATCTATCACGTCACCCTCTTGTCGTGCCTGAGCACGAGTGACAGCACAAGCGGGGAACACATGTGGATAACTCTGTGCCAGCTCATTCGAGAGAGAGTGGTCACTTTTATCCAATACTTCCAATACGGGTACTACCTTTCCTCCGGCAATATCGTTACCCATTATAAAGGTCACACCTTTCACTGGCAACATAGGATGTACCCCCACTCTGAATATTCCACTGACTAACTCAGTGTACTTTCACAAAGTGCAATGGCACTGGTACAAAACCCATTTCAATACCCTGCACTAACACACTGGAACCACAGTATGTATCGTCAGATAAGGGCAACACATCAGACAATATAAACGACTGCGCCGCACCAGTATCTAAGGATTTTAACTGGACGCTGAGACGCTTCGTCATTTGTTAGGGACACAAACCCCTC
The DNA here is from genome assembly GCF_036934945.1 of Oncorhynchus masou masou. NCBI lineage: Eukaryota > Metazoa > Chordata > Actinopteri > Salmoniformes > Salmonidae > Oncorhynchus > Oncorhynchus masou. The sequence continues at coordinate 14,008,538 of NC_088230.1, read as the reverse complement.
GGAAATGAATGGTTCATAACTGCGGTCGGGGACTGAGACTTTCAAACTACAGTTACCCAGAGGCACCGGTTTTGTTGCAGACCTAATAACCGTACAAATTAGAGCAACACCTGTTGGTGGCTTGGCACGAAGAGGCATCCCTTGTTTGCGTTTTAGCAGGAAACAATCATTAATCATAAATCCCACTTTATGACAATATAAACAGGGACGCTCATTCTTCTGGCCTGCTTGATATACTACTGCTGGTCGACTAGGGCTAAAGGTAGGAAACTCAGTGGCTCTACTCTCAGTATGAGTAGAAAATACACTATTGTGCGTCAACACAAACTCTTCTGCCAACACAGACGCTTCTGCCAGGGAGGATACTTTCTGTTCGTTTAGGTAAACTACAATGCGTTCAGGTAAGCAATTTTTAAACTCTTCCAACAAGATTAACTCCCAGAGAGAGTTGAAATCAGTTACCTTACTAGCAGCATGCCATTTATCAAACAGATTTCCCTTGTCTCTAGCAAATTCCACATAAGTCTTACTAGAAGACTTTCTATGAGATCTAAATCAATGTCGGTATGCCTCAGGCACAAAGAACAGTAGCTTTGACCACTTCATAATTCAATCTGTCCTTCAGAGGTAGCACTGCCAAAACCTCTTGGGCTTTACCAGTTAATTTACACTGAAGTAATAGACACCATACCTCTTCAGGTAATTTCAATGCTACAGCTATACACTCAAATGCACAAAAATAGGAGTCAACCTCAGACTCTCTGAAAAAAGGTACTAAGGCAATCTGCCTACTAATGTCAAACGTGTTTGAGGACACAGCTGGTGAGGACGGCTCACAAACAGGCACAGTAGGAACAAAGGCTAGCCTTGCTGTCTCTGCCTCCAGTTCCATCTGGTGTATTTTGAACTCCAACTGCCTTTGTTCTCTTTCTGCCTCAATTTTACACATCTCCAACTGGAGAGTCTCTCGCCTAATTTGGGCTCTCTTCCGCCTCCAGTTGGAACTGTGCTAAACGGACATCCCTCCTAGAATCACCGTTTGACAGTGGATCAAAACGGGACAATGTGGCTGGTGTTTTAGCCTCGCCCTCATTATCAGACACCAATTGGCTTACAGGAGCAGCAACATCCGCTACAGGGGTAGTAGGCTCCGGCAGCGGTAAAACAAGCACCTGCTCTTCAACAATACATTTAATACCAGCTTTTTAACCTCAGACTTAACTACATTCTGTGGAATCGATACTGAATAATGGTCAGCCAAAGCCATTAAATCAACTCTACGACATTTATCAAAAACCTCCCACGAAGGGTTATCCAAAAAGGATTTCAAATCAAAAGTAGTCATTTTACACTACTTCACAAGTGCCAAAGAAAATAGCAAACACTAATGCTACTTCAACTATGACGCTCAACACTGAACTATACCACTATCACAATCTACATGAGCGGCATGGGTGTCAGTTATGACAGATCCCGAACGAGGGTCTGTCATGGTTGTTACGAATCCCTTTTTGGCCCGACAGTCGAGGGGGGATGGTAATGAGACCCGTAACATAACTCATGCAAATTATAATAGTGACAATGCAAAAGTGTGAACGAAATAACCAGGACAACTGAAATCTACCGTCAAACTCAAGGTTTATTTGAAAACACACGGTAGTGGGGGGAGCAGGAAAAGGGGCTGAGCTGGACCCAAGGAAAGAAACAATAAATATTCAAAAAAAACCTAAGCTAGACTAGCCTACTTTAACAACAGCTAACTAACCAAAAATACAGTGGGTGGTCCGCCCAGTTTTAACTAGTGTATTTAACAAAGTCTACCTACGGGTAGTGTATGCCCATGGGCGACTTGTCTTGGTTTCCCCTTTTCCCACCAGCAATCAAACAAACACCATAACAATACTCACAGGTGATGACAAAGTGCTATGGAGGTGCTCAAACAAAAGAGAGGTTAATACACAACGAGAGAGTGCAACACAGAGACCTACAGACATGGCATTTACAGAGAGATTGAGCTCAAGAGCAAACAACTGTCAGGGTTTTTAAACCAAGGGAAAGGAACTGTGATAGGGTAGGAAAAAAAGGAGGTGTGTCTTCTGATTGATGATTGATT